>NW_024735442.1:3592988-3602988 GCF_018991925.1 Homarus americanus | reverse complement strand
GAATTAGTTCCTATATTGGCGCATTCCGTCACGTTTCCTGACAGCAATATCCCTCCAGTAAGACCCCACTTTCATAGCTGATATTAAACGCCATAATTATTCCGACCTTGGGATAACGCCTATTGTGGAATTATGTTTAAAGGTGTTATATACTGGTGTTACGACCTATAACCTTTTGTAGTGAGTTGGATTAATTTTGTAGCAAGACCAAATATAACTATGGATTATTATAGTGCTTTAGAATATACATAAGAGAAATAGGGTGTGTTTGTCTGGAGAAGAGAAAATATTGAATAAATCTTGAAAAAAAAATGTAATTCGTAGAGAAAACTAAAAAATAATCTACGAAGAGTAAATACAATTACAATAAACAGCAATAACCGCAATTACTATAAATGGAAGCTGCCAATAATAGCGTGTGAAGCAGTACAAGAGATGAGAGCTCAATGTTTAAATTAGTATTGCCATTATCATCATCAATGGCGGTCACCAAACAATGACGATAGAAACACGATTACACTTTTATTACGCGACAATACAATGGGTAATCAGACTTCCTTTTTCTGGTGTTAGGGAGGTGAAGGGAGGGGAAGGGAGGAGAGGACGGGAAGGTGAAGGGAAGGGAGGAGAAGGGAGGAGAGGACGGGAAGGTGAAGGGAAGGGAGGAGAAGGGAGTGGGGCATCTAATAGTGTATACAACGAGTTAATTATTAATGTCCATATCTCTGGTATGTCCTGATTGTAAATAAAAGATTATACCGAACTGTATTCCTCCATATTCCTATTCATAACATTACAGAGCTGCTGAAAATATCTTAAATCTGTGTAATGAAACATGGCGACTGTATACCGTAGACTATTACTGTTAACTAGACAAACTTAACAGGCTATTTACGACAAACTAAACTATAAAACTAATCTAACACTGCCTTAGAATCTTTAAATATATATATATATCTCTACGTTAGGTTCGGGAGATATACTTACAAAAAATGAATTCCTTTGAGTTACTCCTCTTATCCGTGGAACTAACAGCCCCTGCCACTGGGTGTCTTAAGAGAAAACGGAGCTCCTTGTACTACAGGCTTAGGTAGTCTCAACACTCATCTATACTCGGGCTATAAAGAACAGTGTTGAGTTATTATTGAAACTGTGTGTTACTTTACGATGCGGGTACAATATATATATTTTTTATTCTGATTTTATTTCTTTCCCATGATTGATAATATATATTTTCTCTCTTACTAATGCAAATAAAATTAGTTTATAACAATAATATTAAATGTTACTGATAACTCACAGAGGATATGTAATACAATTTTCTTATTAATTGATACACATACAAAGTGTAATATATAAAGTAAAATCATGAAAGGCGATACTGTATTTTAGTTACATTTTCTAATAAATTAAACCAGGTGTCTCACTTACGATCCAGTTACAGTTAAATAGAAAATACGCTCTTTCTCCTTATTCCTCCCTCAACACATACTTACAATTAATTAAGATAAAGTATATACAGCATCCATTGTCAAAGGTCACACTGTGGTAATAACTCAGTCTAGGACACTTGTGTTAGCCAATGAGAGGCGAGAGTTTACCTGAGAGAGATAACCAATCACGAGAAGGAATCAAGCTTGGCCACCAGCTGGGGATAATCAGCCACAAAGATTAATTAAGCTTGGCCAGGTAAGTGAGGGCCAGGTGGTGGAGCTGGCCACCTGTGAGACAAACTAACTGACCAAAATAAGGCAGAAACAAGAGGAAGAGGAAGAGGAGGAAGAGGAAGAAGAGGAAGAGGGAGGAGGAGGAGGAGGAGGAGGAGGAGGAGGGAGGAGGAGGAGGAGGAGGAGGGAGGAGGAGGAGGGAGGGAGGAGGAGGAGGAAGAGGAGGAGGAGGGAGGGAGGAGGAGGAGGAGGTAGCCAAGCTGGTTCGGAAGCCGTGAAGGTGCTGGTAATGGTTGGTGACTGCCTATATATGAGGGCTTCCCAACACTTGAACCTTCGGTAATCCTGTCATGTAACGAGATCACCTCACAGCCTCCCCGCCCGCCCACACGCCCATCCACCCACCCACCCACCCCTCACCCACCCACAGGTCTGGCAATACACATCGATAATTCTACTGGTATTGTGTCTTAAGAGTGTTTACAGGACATGTGTTGTTAGGTAAGGAGTGAAAAAAGTGACTGTTCGGAACTCACTAGACACAGCACATGATAGGGCACATGGTTCCTCATGTGCTCTACGACACTACACACACACACACACACACACACACACACACACACACACACACACACACACACACACGCACACACACACTGCATTTCCGCGACCAACTACGACTCACATTGAAAAAATTATGTGAAATAAAACAGTAACTACGCTCCGTGAAATAATTTAATCTCGTGTTGGACGCCGATGTTATTTGAATATAAGGAAACCAATTTACTGCGTCGAACAGCGAAATGAAATGGAAAAATTAACGAAATGGGCAGCAACAGTAAAACTCAAGCCCCCCCGACCCTCAGCTACTCCGCCTGTATTACGCAACTTTGAAATCTCATCCCCCTTCTACCTTCCTCACTTGCTTCCCTTCCTCACCCCTCCCCCACCCCTCTTTACCCCCTCCCCACTCCGAAAAAAGAAGAAAGAAAAAACTTAATTCTAATTTTTTCCTGAACTGATATTAAAAATTCTCATCTTGCCCAGGAAGTTAAAGTAGAATCTTAGTCACGATTCATTATTTCCTCGTAAGTTTTTTTGTTGTTGATAGCTTACGATACTTTGTGAGGTTTGTAGTTAAGTAATTAGCGCTGAGGATGAGGGGCTGTGGTGGCAGGTGGTGGCAGGTGGTGATGATAGGAATAAGTGACATGAATATTCTGCCAACTTAACGTTTCCTCAGTGGAGATGGCTAAGTGGATGTAATTGGGTGGTGGTGGTGGTGTAATTGGGTGGTGGTGGTGGTGTAATTGGGTGGTAGTGGTGGTGGTGGTGTAATTGGGTGGCAGTGATGGTGGTATTGTGGGTGGTGGTAGTTGTGGTGGTATGGTGTAGTGGGAGGTGGTGTGGATGGTGGTGGTGGTGTGTGGGTTGTATTGAGGGTGATGGTTAGTGTAATTGTGGGTGGCATTGTGGTGGTGTGGGTAGTGGTAGTGTAATTGAGGGTGGTGGTGTGGGTGGTGGTAGTGATGGTAATATTGGTGATAATAGTCGTACAATACATGGGAATAACAGCAACTGAAAACAAATACAAACACTAATAAACAGAAAAACTAACAGATACAATTCTACATGACCCTCCCTGTATGGTACGCTGTGTAGAGGGACATAACAAACCCCCACAATATATTATACAATTTCATACAATTTCCCTACATCAACTAATTTGCATATCATATGTGGGTCTCCCCTAAAAAATCACAGCCACGACCTAGGAACTTTCCCCCTATGTAAGGAGACACGACCTAGGAACTTTCCTCCTATGTAAGGAGACACGACCTAGGAACTTTCCCCCCGAGGTAAGAAGAAAGAATGCGTTGTCTGGGGTTGAGAGAGGATCCCAAGGTCGATCACACTGAATGAAGAACCATGATAAGAAACACTTGAGAGAAAACGATTATAAATTAAGGGGGTAACTGAAGAAATTTTTAATGCGTTGGTTAGGTTATCGACGCTCAGACTTGTAGAGAAACTATCCTACAATACTTTACCTAGTTTAGAGTCATTACACTACCTCTACATACCTGACTACAACACTGCTACCTGAAGACCATTACACACCTGGTTACAACACTGGTACCTGAAGACATCGACACACCTGACAACAACACTACACCCCTGGCTCCAAGACTACCACTTAGCCATAACACTACACCCCGGCTAAGTCACTACACACCTGGTCACGTCACTACACACCTGGTCACGTCAATACGCACCTGGCCACGGCACTACTCACCTGATAGCAACACTACACACCTGATCACAACACTACACACCTGATCACAACACTACACACCTGATCACGTCACTACACACCTGCAGAAGCACCTGAGCCTCAACAGACGATATACCTGAGCTGCAGCGAGGGTGGCGGGCAGAGTGCATTCTGGAGGGTCGGGGTGGGGGAAGATGCTGTCCTTGTGTCCTCCTCCTCCTTCAGGAATCTCTGGGTCGTACTCATCACCCTTGGGTCGAGAAGCACTGAGGGGGGGACACACACAGTCTCAACCTCATCCGCTCCTCGACCTCCTCTCTATCAATCTCTATTTCATCTTTCTCTTCTATATATATCACAATTTGTTCCCTATTTTCTACATCTTACTCTTCCTATTTTATCTAATCTACCATAATTTCTGTTTCTATAATTGGGTGTTTTCTAAGTATTATTATTTTAGTTTGTATATTAATGTTTCTTTTAATGTGGTTACCCCTTATTGTTAACATCGTTTTCTGTTTTATAAATTGATATATTTTCATTCGTTTTCTTTTATTTTAATTTTTTTCATTTTGTTTCTAACCTAATCATTACTAAATCCCTCCGATTTCCTTGTTTTGTTACCATTATTGCTATTGTTTCATCTACCTGTTACTCCCTATACATTTCCTCTTGTCACTAGTCAACGTCGTGTTATTAATTACTACTGTATTACCTTGTGTTATTTGTATGTTATTGTCTAAGTTTGTGTAAATCGGAGCTATAAAATTGATTTCATGACGTCATACTTCCGAAGCATTCTGATTGGTTAATAAGTCTCTTTCGTCACATATTTGAAGTAATGTGATTGGTCATGATATTTCTTAGCTTTAAAAATCTACCCAATGACTTTATATGTTGATTAAATCTGTTTCGTCACACTGTTGAAGTATTATGATTGGTTAACAAGTCTCTTTCATTACATATTTGCAGTAGTGTGATTGGTCAGGATGTTTCTTTGCATTAAAACCTAATATTCGTAGTTTTATGTTATGAGGAGAGAATAAACCTTACCTAAAGACGGAAAATTGTCGTGATTCATGTATTAACCTGAGCCACACACAACCACACGTCCATTTAAGGGTAATATATGAGTTTTAAGTTAGTAATATATTGCTGTTTGGATCCTGTGTGAGTACGTGTGTAAAGAAACGACACACACACACACACACACACACACACACACACACACACACACACACACACGAGATTCACGTCCACGAAAACATTTAATTAATCTTCTCTACAATGTATTTTTGCGCGTTTTTTAAGCTGTGGACGTCCGTCGTTCCAACGTAATGCTTAGCGGGATGGCTAAGGACCTTTTCTGACCAAGTACAATCCGTGAATTTCCCTGGACTTGAAAGGTCAGAAGACATAATAACACGACAGGAATACCGACACGTTTAAGACAACACGAAACATAATGAAATAAGAACAAAGATTAATAAAAACAAAGGAAGAAAACCAGGCGATAAGAATTGAATAGGACGCCATTGTTTTTCACCCATAAAGGATCGTTCCATATTACTGTATTCAGATAGTCGAGTAGAGGGAGAATTATCGCTATATTCAAAAAACTATTAATAATTTTAGAAACCTGGACACAGAGACGAGAATTTCCCCTCAAAGACACCATTAAAATTTTTAGAATCCTGGACACACAAGGAACAGTAATCAAGGAGTGGCCATCACTCTCGAGGGGCCGACAAGACAACATCTCCTTGAAATTCTGGACGGGTAGCAAATCAACATTATGGTCTCAGGTGATCAATGGCCCGTCAGAGGAAATTGACGCTTTCATTCAATCACAACTTAGTGTCAATCTATCAAATGGACTTTCTTCCCGAGTTGAAGGAGTTAGTGGCGTCTTATCTAAGAGTGCACACAGACAGACAGACAGACACAGGCACGCACACGCACACGCACACACACACACAGGTCCACACAGGCGAATTCACACACACACACACACACACACACACACACACACACACACACACACACACACACACACACACACACACGAATCGTTAAACCTCTTTTGAGGTCGATGGTTTAAACTGTATCATTCACAAAAGGTTAAACTCTCGTCCTTGAAGGGTTAAGCCATGGTCCATGGCCCTCAAAGTGTTTAACCATCGTTCTGAAATGACTAATTAAACTATAGTTCTCTTAACCATCGTCTTCTAAAGGTTAAACCATCATCCTCAAAGGGTTTTACCATCATCTTCAAAGGGTTAAACCATCATCCTCAAAGGGTTAAATTTATCGTAGATGGCACGAAACACAACTCGGAAATAATATGTTGTGATTTTCTTTTTTATCAGAGAAAAGAACGAGAGAGAGAGAGAGAGAGAGAGAGAGAGAGAGAGAGAGAGAGAGAGAGAGATTTAAACACCCTCCATCGACCTCATGTCAGTGCTGGGCAGCAAAACATCAATTAATCAATACAAGTGAAGGTCGAGACACAGTGTTATGTTAGTGTGTTGACGGCGACTTTTGATGGAGGACTGTGTGTCGTAGGATATTGTGTCTGTCTGTCTGTCTCCGTCTGTCTCCGTCTGTCTGTCTGTCTCCGTCTGTCTGTCTGTCTGTCTGTCTCCGTCTGTCTGTCTGTCTGTCTCCGTCTGTCTGTCTGTCTGTTGATGTTCTTCATGCGACGAATGAATTTTTCAACGGTTATAAACGCACCGGACGACGAACGCTCAAACACTAGTTTTATACGATTAAATTCTTCTCTTTTTATTAACACAAATCACACACATATTATATATCATATGTGTGTCCCAAAAACATAAAAATTGTGACTCGTGGTCTAAAATTAACTCAATATTTATACATTTTCTCGCCACAACACCTCAATGTTTCGGTGCGTCAAATCCGAACGTTTACATCCCTCCATTTTCTTGTCTTTGTTATGCTAGTATATTTTATTCTAATCTTTTACGTTTTTATTAAGTTTATTAATGTAATTTTATCTTATTTATTTACAAAGAGTTAAGGAATATATAACTATTAAGTCTCTGCACCTCGAGGCGAATCCAATCCTCTTTCTTCCCCCCTTTGTTGATGTTAATTTATTCATTCAGAGTCTCGGAGAAAGGGAGAATAGGAGAGGGGGAGAGAAGGAAAATGGAAGAGGAGGAGAGGAGGAGAGGAGGAGAGGGAGAGAATGGGAGGAGGAGAGTGGGAGAGTAAGAGAGGAGAGTAGGAAAGAAAGAGAATAAGAGAAACGAAGAGAAATAGAAAGGAGGAAAGTGAAAAATGAAGAAAATAGAAGAGGAAGAGAAAGGGAAACGAGAAGAAAGAGGGAAGAAGAAGGAAAGTGTTAAATCCAAATGTCACTCGGAAAAATGTTGAAAAAACTTGGGGGTAAATATTTGACTCTCTGGTGGTAAGAAAAATGTCACTATCTGCAATGGTGAAATACGTCGTGGCCATTGTAAATACGTCGTGGCCATTGTAAATACGTCGTGGCCATTGTAAATACGTCGTGGCCATTGTAAATACGTCGTGGCCATTGTAAATACGTCGTGGCCATTGTAAATACGTCGTGACCATTGTAAATACGTCGTTACCATTGTAAAATACGTCGTGGCCATTGTAAATACGTCGTGGCCATTGTAAATACGTCATTGGCCATTGTAAATACGTCGTGACCATTTATACCAAATACGTCGTGGCCATTCAAATACGTCGTGGCCATTGTAAAATACGTCGTGGCCATTGTAAATACGTCGTGACCATTGTATATACGTCGGGGTCATTGTAAATACGTCGTGACCATTGTAAATACGTCGTGACCATTGTAAATACGTCGTTACCATTGTATTTACTTTATGTTAAAAATATTACCACAAAGACATATTTTTTTTAGTTTATTAATCCAGACGAAACAAAAAACAAATGAAATTCAAGAAAAAGGAGAATTAAAAAGAAGAGATACAAGGAAGAGATGAAAAGAGAGAGAAAAAGAATAATCCTGAAGAAAGTGAATCACCGCAAGACTGGACCTGATGAATCTCTGTCCCAACAAAGAAAACTTTATCCAGGGGGAACTTACATAATATTGCTCAAGGCTTTCTTTGTGCTTTAAACTTCTCTGTTATGCCTGTCTGAATCTGTGTGTGTGTGTGTGTGTGTGTGTGTGTGTGTGTGTAGTTATGTAGTAAAGAAGTTATGTCGATTTTGAGAACTTGGACAATTTTAATAATTATAACCAATGGACATTATTATTCTAAGCTCACGGAAATGACATGAAAAAAAAAATCAACGCAAAATGACAAACAATGCTGATACGTGTCCATGTAAACAACATACACCGCCTGAAATGAAAAGCAAACAGAACAGCTGAGCACGAGTGACGTCATTAGTAAGAGAAGGCAACAATGGTGGTTAAAGTGAGACATTTTGTAATTCTTCTCTTAATTAATTATTTCCTGATATAAACGCGACTTTGGTTACAGAAGGTAAGAGAAAGTGTAAACAAATGTTGCTGGAGGAAGTGTAAACAGGAGGAGCTGGAGGAAGTGTAAACAAATGTTGCTGGAGGAAGTGTAAACAAGTGTTGCTGGAGGAAGTGTAAACAGGAGGAGCTGGAGGAAGTGAAAACAAGTGTTGCTGGAGGAAGTGTAAACAGGAGGAGCTGGAGGAAGTGTAAACAAGTGTTGCTGGAGGAAGTGTAAACAAGTGTTGCTGGAGGAAGTGTAAACAAATGTTGCTGGAGGAAGTGTAAACAAGTATAATAGGAAAACAGTCCAGAAAACAACTACCAAACAACATCAACCCCCCCCCCCTTCTAAATACTGATATGCCAGATTGTAATTCTTCCCCTCACCACGCCACGGTAAGCGCGCCACGCCCAACCCCTAAACGAACGCCTTAATTACACTACCATTAACGAGGTAAAACTAGGCCTAAATATCTCACTAAATCAACCTATTTAAACATATAAACAACTGTACTCTACGTTCTCCCGGTAGGTGGTGCAGGTACAAGGTGTGGAGCCAGGTAACAAGGTGTGGAGGCAGGTAACAAGGCGTTAGAAC
This sequence comes from Homarus americanus, assembly GCF_018991925.1. Lineage (NCBI taxonomy): Eukaryota > Metazoa > Arthropoda > Malacostraca > Decapoda > Nephropidae > Homarus > Homarus americanus. Next base: position 3,593,956 of record NW_024735442.1, on the reverse strand, counting down.
GGAAGGTACACACACACACACACACACACACACACACACTTACGATAACCATCTTCCCTCGCGCCAACTTCACATCACAAAACAATTCCCTTCCATAACTGGCCGTTTTGTCTGGTTGAGGGTGATTGACGTGGCCCTAATATTAGAGGTACGTGCTGTTTCGTGCCGCTGTGCCCTCAGGGGTAGTGTGTGTGTGTTCCGTGTAGCAATATGCAGTAGAGAATTAATGGGACAATATTTATATTCCTCCACCTGACTGTTCCCACCTTCTCGCTACACTCAGTTCCTACCTGGCTATATTGTAATGAATACCTCTTAACATATTGGTCAAACGAGTAACTATTTTTATGTTTTTTAACCATTATTTTTTACTGTCTTGATATAACAGAAATGGGCAGGGCATTACACTAGGTTATCTACCCCCCAGTACATATATCAACACACACACAATACACACTACACACACTACACACACACACACTACACACTACACACACTACACACACACACACACTACACACCCCTCTCCCATATTTCTTCCTTCCTACGCTTCAGTTTTCAATACATACATTTCCATACCAAACAGCAAAGACCAATATGTGCCCGAACTTTTGATGTATACGCACCAGGGAGTCGAGTGTAGGAGAGGTAACGTCAAAGAGTCAAACTTCATAGATACACTTAGATGGAAAATAGATATATGAAGACTTACACGTTTTCTTTATATATATTTAGGCTATATGTAAATACTTTGAGCAAGGGCAGTAGTTGAGGATGAAAGATGGTGGTTTGTATGTATTTGTTTTCCGTATGTATGTATGTATGTATGTATGTATGTGTTCCTCCCTCTTATGGCATTTCCATCAATATACCTCATAGCGACAGGGGGTGGGGAGGGGGAGAATGATTGAATTGAAGTGGAGTGAGAAGTGGGTTGGTGGGTGGGTTAGTGGATGGGTAGGTGGGTG
>NW_024735442.1:3537651-3592888 GCF_018991925.1 Homarus americanus | reverse complement strand
CTAATACAGAAGTAGCTATCCTATCTGTGTTGAATTAGTTGAGCCGCAGATCTATGGCATTCAGCGACCGGCCTCTAGTCAATATCTGCAGCAGTTGTCGGAATTGGGGGCAGAAGCTCTCAAGATATTGCTTAGAGAGGTGTTTCAGCTGATTAACATAAAACAAAGAGAGAGAGATAGATAGGAGAGAGAGAATCACAGCTGACCCCTGTAAACAAAAAGCCTCGAGAGATTCCCACAAGCACATGCGAGCGAGCACATCAGCTGTTTAATGTCAACAAAGATGGCGGATTGTATACACTGGCCGAAGTGGTCGTCAGCAGGGGGAGGAGGGGTAGGGTAGGGAAGTATCTGAACCTACGGAATACAGATACGCCATAAGGTCTTGGTACCATGGTATAAAAGCCCCCAAACATCACCCTTAACGACCCCATTATTTCTCTGCTATGATGTCATTATAAAAGCTTTTGTGGCTTGCTTGTGTGTGTGTGTGTGTGTGTGTGTGTGTGTGTGTGTGTGTGTGTGTGTGTGTGTGTGTGTGTGTGTGTGTGTGTCCGGGGATAATGAGTTGTGATCACAGTTAGGGGTTTCTCCTGATGCATGAGGCTCACAGAGGCTCAAGCACGTTTACCTCTTTATATACCTGATAAATGTAACGCTGGCTTATTAACTCTTGTTTTGCTGTATGATGGGCGTCAGGTGTGAGAGTGTGTGTGTATGTGTGTGAAAGTGTTTGTAAGTGTGTTTGTGAGTGTGTGTAGAGAGAGAGATTGATCGTGTACTTAAGTGTCAATAACTGGTTTCTGCGTACGTTAACAACAATGCGTATAGGTAATTACCCGCACTCCGTCACGAGATGGTCAGGTGAGCCAGTGACCGACTTGACCAGTGCGGAGAGCATTTGCTGGGAGAATAGTGTAAAATGACAAAGGGAGAAAATGTTGACCTAAATTATGTCTTTTCTCCTCCTCCCTCCTCCCTTCCTTCCTTCCTTCCTTCCTTCCTTCCTCTTCCTTCCTCTCCCCTCACCTCCATCCATTCATCTCTCATCCAACATTCTGTCTTCTTTCCCTACCCTCCTCTATCTTCGCCCTCCTCCCTCCTCCTCCTCCTTCCTCCCTCCCTCCCTCCCTCCTCCCTCCCTCCTTCCTCCTCCCTTCCTCCCTCCCTCCTCCCTCCCTCCTCCTCCTTCCTTCTTCGAGAAAAAAATTAAGAAAACAAGAAAAGAGAGAAAATTATAAACAAGAAAAAGGAAAGGAGAAGAAAGACCAAGAATAAGAACGAGAAATAGAGAATTAAGGAAGAGCTAAATATGATAAAGATGACAGGCATAACTTAACGTCACTTTAGGAATTTCCTCAGATCACAGGGGAAAAAGCTGACGAAAGGAGTCATTTTTTTTTCCTAGGTGGGTAAAGTAACTTTTAATGGGCAAGAATCAAAATGAGGCATCAGAGGCCTTTGATATGAGGGCAAGGGTCGAGGAATGAAGGGAATAGAGATTAGGTTGTTAGGGTTAGGTTAGGTTAGGTTAAGCTGGAATGCCCAATCTTCAGGTTAAACAAAATCTTTAATAATCAAGTAAAGGTCACATTTGCATAATTAGAAAGCTCTATTTAAATTCAAATTCATAAAAAAAATATTCCTAAACTTTGGAGCTAAAAAAGTAATTTATGTTTTAATACAAGGAAACTACTTTGAATAAGTGGAAGGAAACTTGAACGAGAGGAACTATTAACACGGCGGAATTATAACATAAACTGGGTTTAATTTTTTTCTTCCAGGTACGGTGTTTCCTCAATGGCTGGGGAAGTCCCTTAATTATTTCCGGTTATGAGCTTGGCTATACTGTTTTCTCGAGTGGTAGGTTGGCTATACTGTGTCTCTTGTGGTAGGTTGGCTATACTGTTTCTTGTGGTAGGTTGGCTATACTAAAATTTCTTGTAGGTTGGCTATACTGTGTCTCTTGTGGTAGGTTATTATACTGTTTCTCTTAGTAGGTTATTATACTGTGTCTCTTGTGGTAGGTTGGTTGCCATTGTGTCTCTTGTGGTAGGTCATTATACCAGGTTCTTGTAGGTTGGCTATACTGTTTCTCTTTGTGTAGGTTGGTTATACTGTGTCTCTGTGGTAGGTTGGCTATACTGTGTCTCTTGTGTAGGTTATTATACTGTTTCTCTTGTAGTTGGCTATACTGTGTCTTTGTAGGTTGGCTATACTTCGTTTCTCTGATGATAGATAAAATTATACTATTTTCCTATTGTAAGACATTGGCAACACTGCTTCCTAATCCATTTTTTCCCATTACCTTGGATGACAACGCTGCACCTATCACTATAAATTCGAACACCTATAATTTCACTACGAGGAATAAATCCCTATAATTATTACCTATAACTACAAGGAACAAATCACTCGGACGATATACGGAAGTCATTCGTCGAGGCTGAAATGTGGTGAAAAATGTGGTAAATAGTGAAATGTTACGAACGTCTGAGTTTACCACCCCTGGAGTTTGATCCATAAAATGTTCGTTCATTGGTTTTTTTATCGTTAGTGATGATGTGAGAATGTGTTTAAATGTTTGAGTTAAGATAAATTACTCAAATAAACATTGTGTCTAAAAGGACCCCTTATGTATTTAAATGTTGACCTCCCTCCACCCCCCTTCTCTTCCCCCACGTGTTCAAAGTTCCTCCTCACGTGTCCAAAGTTCCCCTTCTTCCCCACGTGTTCAAAGTTTTCACGTGTCCAAAAGTTCCCCCACGTGTCCAAAAAGTTGCTGCCCCCTCACGTGTCCAAAAGTTGCTCTCCTCACATGTGTGTCCAAAAAGTTGCCCCCCCCCACGTCCAAAAGTTGCTGCCCCCTCTCACGTGTGTCCAAAGTTGCCCTCCCACGTGTCCAAAATCACTATGGGTTTTCCACATCATTGCTCGTTTCCTTCAAACTCTTGGTGCAGTCAGCCGTGTTGGGAAGGAGAGAGAGAGAGAGAGAGAGATAGAGAGAGAGTTGGCGTAGGATGGGAGGAAAAGATGTTTATTGGACCACAAAAAACGCCATTAAAGCCTCTTAGTGGTGTTAGTGGCCTGAAGGTAGGGAGGCGTGGGTTGTAATGCCTTATCACCTCTCTCACCCCATCCATCCAAACTTAACCTAACCTAATATAACCTAACCTAACTTAGCATTACCTAATCTAACCCAGCTTAACCTAACTTAAAATAATCTAACCTCACCTCCTATAATTTAACAAGATATTAGAATATATTAAAACAACACCCGTATCTCCAGACCAGGTAAATAATTAGGTGTTAGTTGTTCAGTGGACATCGTAAAGTTTATACACACACACACACACACACACACACACACACTAAGATCCCAAATTCGAATCCCCTGAAATGAACCCTGAACCTACGAATCTTGAGATAATCTGGATTCACAAGGGTTCAGAATCACAGTTGGAAGAGTCTCCCAGCCAAGCAGCAGCCTCGTCCGCCACTCCGGCTCCACCACGCTCACCCGATAAGGTCATTTCCCTTCCCATAAATCACCTGTATGGACTCCCTGCACTGTCCCACACCAGGTCAAACTTGCTGAGGCAGACCAACCATTACCCGGGCTGGATGACACACGTTGTAAAGGCTTGAGCGACAAGTGAGGTGGTAAGGGACACGCTGACGACGCCAATATTTACAGTTAACGACGCCAACACCGTAAATACAAACAGCTGACGACGCCAACACCGCCAGTATAAACAGCTGACGACGCCAACACCGCCAGTATAAACAGCTGACGACGCCAACACCATCCCTGTAAATATAAACACCAGAACGACACCCAGCACCAATATCAACACCACAGCGACACCATCACCACTAATATCAACACCACATTAGCCTCCATACAGTAAACCTCCAGGACTCCATCGAGCAGAGGTCCGAAAACTGGAGGATCAGCGCCAATAAACTCAGGATCAGACGCCTTCCTCCGACCCTCCTCTGAATAGGGCAGCTCAGGGGGAAAGAGAGTCGGATCCTCTATATATTTCGGGACGGGACGCAGTGTCGAGAGTTTATGATTCTGGTGATGGAGTTGCCAAGCCGTAAATAAATATAGAATAAGGGGTGGTGGGGAGGGAGTTTTAATTATGTGATGGGGAGGATGTGTGATGGGGAGGATGTGTGATGGGGAAGATGTGTGATGGGGAAGATGTGTGGTGGGGAGGAAGGTTTTAATTATGTGATGGGGAGAGAAAAAAATATGGGAATGAATATATTTAATACTTTTTTTTACCTTGGGTTTAGAGATCAAGCTCACCCCCTCCCTGTACCCCCTTCCCTGTAGCCCTCCCCTTCCCCTTGCCCCTCCTCCTTCCTCTTCCTTCCCCCAATAATCCACATCTCTTATTTTGTCTCAGAGGAGGAAATTATTATTATTATTATTATTATTATTATTATTATTATCTCTTCAGTATTGACAAATTATACTTCCTTGCTCTCAATGGGCAAGGTGTAGCGACTCCCTCGTTCACTCCTACCATTTGCATCTCAACTTGTTGGACGGTCGGGTCAGTATCTCGTGAAGTCTCGCTGTAACTGTGCTGGATCTACTACCTAGATATTGACACATATCCAGCACAGATAATCAATTCATATATTTCCGGTACTATGACGTAACTACTGTAGGTGTCTGTAGTACCGGGGGGGGGGGAGTTGTCTGAGGTATTGATGTGTATGACTCACGTGAAGATTAACCACCCTGACGCTAACCTAACCTAACCCAACCCAACCCAACCCAACCCATTGTTATTTTGACGTCATTTGGAGGGTCATAATTACTTGCTTTAGCTTTGAGTCAACCAATTAGGTGATTTCTTACACAGATTTTCTTGCGGGGAATAATCTGAATGCAAATCTGAGGCCTTGACAGATTATTTAAGAATATTTGATGAGGAAGATAGGGAGGAGGGGGGGGGGGGTGAAGGGGGTGAGGGGGACACTAGTACCCCCTCCTCCTCACCTACGACGACGAGGTAAACAATGGAAAAATATAATACAAAAATAATAAGAATATGGTAATAATAATAAGAATAAGGTGATAAGAATACGAAGAAAAATAAGAATAGGGTGATAAGAATAAGAACAAGAGTAAGAATAGGGTGATAAGAATAAGAATAGGGTAATCAATTTCAAAAGGTACAGGTGGGAGTAGATGAGGTGGAAGAGTGTTGGCGTGGGTGACACTCCTCAGTAATGGGGGAGAAGAAGCACTGAGGGAGGTGGTGATGGTGGTGGGGGGTTGTAGTTGAATGTGGGTGCGCCAAGACCGTAGACTTTATAGCGATACATAGCGGCCTCTATTTCGTTAATAATGTACAGCAAACAAGACGAGTTTAATATTACCCAAAGTTATCGCCCGCTAAAAAATGTTGACCCACGTACATTAATCTCACACGGACAAACAATATTCTTCAACACTGAGTTTAATCACAGTCGTTCATTTAAATTGCTCAGTGTTGAAGAATAATGCAGTGGCTCGTTTAACCACACTGTAAACCTATGTAAATTAGGTTGGTAAAAGTCTAATGCTGGACGAGACTTTAATCCCCCACTAGATTACATTGATATTATTGTTTGTGTGTGTGAGATTAATGTACGTGGGTCAACATTTTTTGGCGGGCGATATTAAACTCGTCTTGTTTACTGTACATTATTAACGAAACAGAGGCCGTTTATTTTACTCGTAAATATTAACAAATGTGTAACTCTTTCATGTTTATTATTAAAAAAAATTATATTTATTTTTGTCGTCATAGTAGGATTTTTTTTATCCAGGTAAGTTTGTTTTCTTTTGAGCAAGATTGAAGGAGTCTCCATAACTCGGCAAAGCAGAAGTTACTAAAAGAACTCCCTCATGTATAAGAAACATGATCCGTGTGGTCAGTGAAGGCGATACAGAGGGATCACGTAACCAAAGCCTCACATCAAAATGAATTTGGTCAGTGTTAACAGGAGGCATTGGTGTGTGTCATGCCCAGGTGCCACACTGCCCAGGTGCCACGCTGCCCAGGTGCCACACTGCCCAGGTGCCACACTGCCCAGGTGCCACACTGCCCAGGTGCCACACTGCCCAGGTTCCACGCTGCCCAGGTGCCACGCTGCCCAGGTGCCACACTGCCCAGGTGCCACACTGCCCAGGTGCCACGCTGCCCAGGTGCCACACTGCGCAGGTGCCACGCTGCCCAGGTGCCACGCTGCCCAGGTGCCACACTGCCCAGGTGCCACATTGCCCAGGTGCCACACTGCCCAGGTGCCACGCTGCCCAGGTGCCACACTGCCCAGGCGCCACACTGCCCAGGTGCCCTGCCCAGGTTCCCGCTGCCCAGGTGCCACACTGCTTGGTGCCACGCTGCCCAGGTGCCACGCTGCCCAGGTGCCACACTGCCCAGGTGCCCACACTGCCCAGGTGCCACTCTTTCTCCCTTCTCTGACCATCCAACCTTACCCTCTTGTCTTTGGCCTCCTACGTCTCCCTGTTCCTCTTCCTTCTTTCTTTTCCCCACCCTCCCTCACCTTTACCCTTCCCCTTCCTTCCTCCACCAGTCTCACATCCTCCCCTTCCCTCCTCACTTCCCTTCACCTCCCCCTAGCCTCCGCTTCCCCTCTTGAGTTCCCGTTCCTTCGTTTCCCCTTTCTATCTGCCAGCCTCCCACTTCCACACATTCTCTACCCCACCACCTAGTCTCCCCCTTCCTTCCTCCCCCATCCTTCCCTCTCTTGATAAAAAGCTTCCGACCGCCCGCGTTCACCCTTCACACACACACACACACACACACACACACACACACACACACACACAGATTCACGATTCTTGTTTTCTTATCTCTGTCTTCCCTTCCCCTTCCTCCATCCCCCCATCTTGCCCCCATCCCCCATTCGCCCCCTCCACACTCGCCCTTCAGCTCGTCAGACAGATTACGATGGCGATCAGAGCCACAGCATCCAGATTCATGGGCTGGGATGAGAGCTGTCGTGTTCCCCTCCCTCAGGTCTTCCCTCATGCGGGATTACAATTCAATACGGACATCCTCCCCTCACCCGGCTCCCCCTCACTCCCCCCCATCCCACATCCCCCCACCCCCACCTCCCCCTTACCCTACCTCCCACCTCCCCCCCTACCTCCCCACCTCCCCACTCACCCCTACCTCCCACACACCTCCACCGTCCCCACCTCCCCACTTCTCCCCCACCTCCCCCCATACCCCCAACAGTCCCTCACCTCCCCCCCCCTACCGTTGAGGCATGCGACCCGTGTTCAGTATTGACACATGTAGTCTCGATTAAACTTTGACGAGGGAGACAAGAGAGGTCGATTAAACCCTGGCGTATGCTGCCTGGTTTAATATTGGGCACGGAGGATTGTCTTTATATAGAGAGATGAGGTTTGATTAAATGTTGGCGTATGTGAGGCTTTCTGTCGGCGTATGTGAGGCTTGTGAGGCTTTCTGTCGGCGTATGTGAGGCTTTCTGTCGGCGTATGTGAGGCTTGTGAGGCTTTCTGGACTCTCACGGACAAGAAAAAAATATGGATTTGATTAGAAAGGAAGATATTAATTTTATCGTACGTGAACTGTTGTGATTTTTTGGTGTATATATTTTGGCGATTTTTTTTTAATTTAGCATATTTGTTTTTCGCTCTTTATTCTTATGACTTGGTAATGATATTGTTCTTTATTAATGTTTTATCGCTGTGTTTAATCTCTCTCTCTCTCTCTCTCTCGGTTTTTGTAATTCCGTCTGACTCCTCTTTTATTCATCCTATCTCCATTCCCACTTTATCTGTCACCTTGCTTTCATGTTCGTGTTGCCTTCCTCCTCTTTCTTTATTCCTCTCCCTTCTGTTTCTTTCCTTCCGGTCCACCTCCTTCTTCCTTCTCCTTCCCATCTTCCCCTTCCTCCTCTACCTCCGCCTCCTCCCTCTATTCTTCTACTCTCTCCATCATTCACTCCTTCCTTTAATTATCCCTTCCATCCCATCCCTATCCTACCCCTCCCCTCCTCTCCTCTCTCCTCAATCCTTTCCCACGCCTCTACTCCCCATATTTCCCCCTTTTGTCTCACCTCCCCTCCCCTCCCCTCTGCCACATCCTCTCACCTCCCCTCCTCTATACATCCCCTCACCTCCTCCCCTCACCTCCCTCCCTCTCTCCTCCCTCCCCTCCCCACCTCCCACCTCTCCTCACCTCCCCTCTCCTCCCCTCACCTCCCCTACCCCTCACCTCCCCTCCTCCCCTCCCCTCCCCTCCCCTCCCCTCCCCTCCCCTCCCTCCTACATACCCCTTCTTTGCTGACTCCATGCTAGTTCATTACCTATTTTATAGTTACTCTCCCCTCCCCACAGAGGCGCCCCCTAACTGACCTCCCACGGGGCGCCTCCCCTGGGGAAACACCTCCCACAGGGTGCCCCTCCCTGGGAAACCTTGCCTCCAGGGCGCTCCTCCATAGAGCTCTCCAGCGCCCTTGGGGCGCGCGGCGAGGGTTCAGACGACGTATAGGACTGGCTCTTTAAAAGTAGGGCGTTGATACGTGTAAATAGTTACATATACTGTATATATATATATATATGAAGAGAGAGAGAGAGAGAGAGAGAGAGAGAGAGAGAGAGAGAGAGAGTAGCGTCTCACCTGCGCTAATTAACACCTTACCTTATGAATATTGTACAACACCACACAGTTGTAGATTTGATTTAGTCTGTCAATCACGAGGCAGGTCGGTAGTCATCAAGGAGCCTGGGGAGGAAGGTGTGGGTGTAGGGGAGGGTGTGTGGGAAGGGTGTGTGGGGAGGGTGTGTGGGGAGGGTGTGTGTGGGAAGGGTGTGTGTGGGAAGGGTGTGTGGGAGGGTGTGGAAGAGTAACTAGGGGAAGGTAGCGTTAAAGCCACCCTTAAATAAACGCCATTTTTTAAATAATTTATTCCTCCAATACCCAATAATTCACCTGTGTATCTATTTAATTTATTCACCCGGTCACCTGTCCAATAATTCACTCACCCACTAGTTAATCCATTTATATAATTATTTACTTAATCATTGATAGGTACAATTCACCCAACACCCTGTAATAAACCCAAGTCTCTTCTCATTACAATATATTTCACAGTCTGTCTTTGTCAGTATATTTCAGGTTTAAAGACAATATAATTTTAGGACATATATTGTTTTATCATAAGTGAGGCAAGATAAGTGTATTCTAGCGTCTTGAGTTATGAGGAATATTCGTCTTAAGAACCTTTGTGAATAAGGGTGGGGATTGGTAGGTCCTTGTTTATGGGGTTGAGAGAGAGAGAGAGAGAGAGAGAGAGAGAGAGAGAGAGAGACTACATTACCTCAAATAAAAAAAATAAATAAAAAAAATGTATATATAAACGTCACGTTCAATATATACACACATAATATACACCAACACGTATATATATACACTCTCCCAAATTATAGGAATATACATTAAGAGGTTTAAGCTGGGTTAAGGGCCCAGGAGAGAGACGTAATGTAAACACAACCCAAATGAGTCCAAAGAAAATGTAACCTATTTCATGCATAACTAAACTAAATAAACAAGAGGCGGGCGATTACCAGAATTTTTAGTGCGTTGGGTGAGGAAATGGGGAGGGTAGGAGGTGAAGGGGGGATAGGAGGTGATGGGGAGGATAGGAGGTGATGGGGAGGATAGGAGGTGATGGGGAGGATAGGAGGTGAGGATAAGGAGAGAAGATAAGGAAATGGATTGGGGGAGAAGGATAGGTGATGAGGAAAAGGATAGGAGCTGAGGAGAATGATAAGAGAAGAGCAGAGGATAAGGATAGAAAGATAGGAAGAGAAAAGAATAGGGAAGAGGGGGGGAGAAAATAAGCAGAGGAGAAACAATAATGGAAGGAAGTTGAAGAGAAAGAGGAAGAGAAGAGAATGAATGATTGGAGAAAGGCGTGAGTAAGGGAGAAAGACATGGGAAACGGAGGAAGAGATGAGTAAGAGAAGAGAAAGAGGTGGAGAAGAGAAAGGGGTGAGGAAGAGGAGGAGGTAGTGGTAGTGGCGTGTCTTGGTGGTAGTGGCGTGTCTTGGGAACATTTGATTGAGTAATGAAAAGACAGAAATGTTTTGAGCTAATTGAAGGTAGACCCAATGGCTTCTGTACACGCTGCTGTATTGGGCTGTGTCTGCTGTGTTGGGCTGTGTCTGCTGTGTTGGGCTGTGTCTGCTGTGTTGGGCTATCTGCTGTGTTGGGCTATCTGCTGTGTTAGACTGTCTGCTGTACTAGACTGTCTGCTGTGCTGGACTGTCTGCTGTGCTAGACTGTCTGCTGTGCTAGACTGTCTGCTGTATCTATAACTAATGCTATTCACATGTATATTAATTCATCAGAAGGAACATAATTATTCTTTACCAGAGAAGAAATATAAATTTTGTTGTTTGTTTAATAATGACTAATTAGATCTATATAATTAATTATCCTCGCTATAATTATTAATAAAGGTAATTAATCGGTATTTTCAAAGGCCGTATATAATTGTTCTTTACGGGGTTAATCAAGTGACCAACCAGGACCATTAAAGACCTCGTTAAGCCTTTCAGATGAGGTCACGCTTGAGAGGTCATTGGTCATGCTCGATAGGTCATAGGTCACGCTCGATATTTCATAGGTCACGCTCGATATTTCATAGGTCACGCTTAAGAGGTCATAGGTCACGCTTGAGAGGTCATAGGTCACGCTTGAGAGGTCATAGGTCACGCTTGAGGTCACAGGTCACCTTAAACCAGAGCTTATCTTTATTTTGATATGAACCCATCATATGGATCCTTTTATATAAACCCTATATAAACCCTCCTATTATGAACCCCTAGATATGAACCCTTTATATGAACCCCCTCATATGAACCCCTTATATAAACCACCTAATATGAACCCTCTTATATGAACCCCTAATATGAACCCCCCTCATATGAACCCCTAATATGAACCCCCTTATATGAACCCCCCATATGAATCCTAAATATGAACCCTTAACCAAAACGGTATAAAAAAAAATCCTTTAATTGAAAACCATTCATTCAGTATGAAAAACAATGACTAAAATTTGATTGTGGTTAAGATAATTATCATAAATTACCGTTCACAAACCTAAAACTTTCGTTCATAATTGATATCACAGGTGTTGGGTCAGTTAGGAGATATTTTTAGAGAAGTAACGAAAATCAGAGATAAAATTAATGAATTGGAATTAATCTGAGAAATTTGATGATTATTGAGGAATATTTTAACATGAGTAACAGTGATAAATATTGTCTGTCTTTATTTGAGAAATATAACTTGATTATGTATAGAGAGAGAGAGAGAGAGAGAGAGAGAGAGCTAATCCATCTCATAATTTCCCTCCCGAGTGTGTGAAAGAGAAAGACAGACAGACAGAAAGAGAGAGACACACAAACAGACAGACAGACAGACAGAAAGACAGACCAGTAGCTAACTAACCTCACCATAAGCTCGGTACGCTGTTTCTTGATCAGGGGGGTGAAGGCCTCTCTCTCACCTGGTAATGGCTGCCATGTTATTTCTACCTCGTACAAAACTGCAGGTTGGTAGAGGGGGGAGGGTGGGAGTGGTGTGAGGGGTGGGAGTGATGTGAGGGGGGAGTCAGGGGTGGGAGTAAGGGGTGTAGTGTTCTAAGGGGAGAAAGGGAGAGGGGGGGTGGTCACTGTTTAATGGTAATGGTGATTTATAGAGTGGTAATAATTAAGGGAGATTAATGGTTAATGGGGAAGATTGTTGGTAACTGAAGTGGTGGGGAAGGAGGTATATCGAGTGGTGTAAAGGTGAGGGAATATATTGATTTTTTCCCTTTTTTTACCCCTTCTTTCCTCCTTTTCTTCCCCCCCTAACGCCCATCTCCCCTCCTCTTCCCCTCCCTCTCACCCATCTCTCCTCCTCTTCCCCTCCCTCTCACCCATCTCTCCTCCTCTTCCCCTCCCTCTCCCACCCATCTCTGGTCTTCTCCTTCCCCCCCCTCCTTCCCCTCCCCCCATAGATCTAGATAGTGGTGGAGGCATAAAAAATGTCCTCTATAAAATACTCCACTGGTTTAATTTTTGATGGAAAGCGGAGTAAATAAAGCGTCTGGCCTGAGTGGTTTAGGGGAAATTGGTCTGGGTTTATCTTAGGGTTTAAGGGAGGAAATTGACGTAGGTTTAGTTAGGGTCTAAGGGGAAAAATAACGTTCTGCTGTCGTAACTTTAACTATTTTTCATGTTAGTGGATTAATGTTACGATAGCGGATACTTAACTTTAACAGCAAAAGAACGTATCTAACAGACTCACTCTAACTAACACACTTAAGTTTAACAGCTAAAATGGCGTTGAAATTGAGTCGAGACTTTGAATTGACTTTTCGTACTATGAGAAAAAAAATCACATTAAATTACGACTCCTGGTTGGCGGCTTCCTTGCTGACTCGGCCCCCCCCTTCACCCCCTCCACTCCACCCCCTTCACCCCCTTCACTCCAGCCCCACCCCCCGACGATCATCCAATCACCTCCTCGTTAACTGTCCATGGCCACGCAAGCGGATAACCCCAACGACTAAGAACCGTCGTCTGTGTCGTGGTTGTGTGTGTCGTGTTTGCCAGGTTGTGTGTGTTTGTGTCGTGTTTGCCAGGTAGTGTGTTTGTGTCGTGTTTGCCAGGTAGTGTGTGTCGTGTTTGTCAGGTTGGGTGTGTCGTGTTTGCCAGGTAGTGTGTGTTTGTGTCGTGTTTGCCAGGTTGTGTGTGTCGTGGTTGCCATGTTGTGTGTGTCGTGTTTGGGTAGTGTGTGTCGTGTTTGTCAGGTGTGTGTCGTGTTTGCCAGGTAGTGTGTTTGTGTCGTGTTTGCCAGGTGTGTGTGTGTCGTGTTTGCCAGGTAGTGTGTTTGTGTCGTGTTTGCCAGGTTGTGTGTGTCGTGTTTGCCAGGTAGTGTGTGTTTGTGTCGTGTTTGCCAGGTTGTGTGTGTCGTGGTTGCCAGGTAGTGTATGTGTGTCGTGTTCACCAGGTAATCTGTATCCGTTAAAGACATAAATTTGGGGACCGGGATCACTGGAGCACTCGTGTGTGAATCACCAGCAGAAGCCCCGTAAGAAGAGGCTCCTTCTTTAGAATCCACTGGACCGGTCCATCACGATATATGGACCGCTGACGAACTCTATCTGGCCCAGCTGTCACTAAGACTGGCCCAGTAAAGTAGCTCCAGGGGGAAGGAACACCCACTGAGGTCCTCCTCCATCAGGTGACAGCACTAGCGGGGAGAGTCAGCGCGATGGCATCAGGCGGGGGGAGCGGGGAGAGTCAGCGGTGGTGTCAGCGCTCCCTGTCAGCCAGCCAGCCGCAGTCAACAGCCTCCTATTTCTTTGCGGTTTCCTGTCATCGCTGAGTAGACGATCTTGGGATTGCCTTCCTGAATCCTACATCAGGACTCAACGTGGGGTCGGTCCTACAGCCCCTCTCTGACTCAGCGTGTGGCCCATCCTACAATATTCCCATTGGACTCTGGGTGTAACCGCTTCTACAGAACGAGGATTCAACGTGTAAACTTATCCTACAGAACACAGTAAAACCTACCCTGCACCTCCTATAGGACCTGGATGTAATTGTTCCTACAAGCCAAGGACACAGTGCAAAGCCTCTCCTACACCTCCAATAGGACTCCGGTCTCTCCTACAAGGCTAAAGGACTGCAACTTTGCATATCTCAAACCTGTCTTCATTATCTTCTCAAAAATCGGTCTTCCTCACACTCATTTCTCATCGGGGGATTTTATCACTTAACAACATTATTAGTTCTTGAGATGCTCCCTGTATCACTGTCTTCCCCCGGACCACTTTTTTCCCCATACCATTTTTTCTCCCATCCCACTTTCTTCCCCCTTACCATTTTCTTCCCCTTTACCCTTTTCCTCCCCTTACCACTTTCTTTCCCCGTATGATAAGAATAATTATTTTTTTATCATTCATAATTATATTCGTATGTTATGAATTGACTACCTTATGAAATACACCTGTAATTACCTTTCCAGTATGTACCTGTATCTCACCTGTTCTGAATTATTATTACCATTTTCTCTGTCTCTTTTATCTATTTTTATCTCTAGTATTATTCTTCGTTTTTTTCTTATTCTTCATTCGTGTCTCTGTCGTTTCCTTCATAAGTCAGGGTCACCTTACATTCTTTAGCATTGTGTAATATAACTTCAGATTAATTTTTGGGGGGACAGGTTGACAGAAACAGACAGACGGACAGACAGACAGATAAAGGCAGACAGACAGACAGACAGATACCATTCCTTCATTGAGAGAGAAAGAAAGAGCTATTGAAGGAAATTAAAGAAATATATAATGAATTAGTACTAGTTACAGACGGTCTCTCTCTCTCTCTCTCTCTCTCTCTCTCTCTCTCTCTCTCTCTCTCTCTCTCTCTCTCACACGGGATAAAGCATCTGGTTAGGACTGGGACAAATGATCATTGCCATTACCAACACCACCTGATTTACGGCGTGACTGGCCGGGGTGTTAGTATCTGCCAGGTCGAAGATTAACCTTGTGTGTGTGTGTGTGTGTGTGTGTGTGTGTGTGTGTGTGTGTGTTCTCTACTCTCTCTCTCTCTCTCTAACTGTATTTAACTTTCATTGTTCCCATTATTGTTTTCGCTGTATTTTGTCATGTAGAAGTCTCTGTATTTATGTAATGAATCTTATATATTCATATTTTATTGTATCTTATCTACTGTATTCTTCACTGTATTTCACGTATTTTTATTTTCATCATGTCTCACCTACTGTATTCTACCTGCTGTATTTATCACTGTATCCTACCTACTGTATTCATCACTGTATTCATCACTGTATTCATCACTGTATTCTACCTACTGTATTCTACCTACTGTATTCATCGCTGTATTCATCACTGTATTCTACCTACTGTATTAATCACTGTATTCTTCACTGTATTCTACCTACTGTATTCATCGCTGTATTCATCACTGTATTCTACCTACTGTATTCATCACTGTATTCATCACTGTATTCTACCTACTGTATTCATCACTGTATTCTACCTACTGTATTAATCACTGTATTCTTCACTGTATTCTACCTACTGTATTCATCACTGTATTCTACCTACTGTATTCATCGCTGTATTCATCACTGTATTCTACCTACTGTATTAATCACAGTATACCACCCCAGTTAACCCCCGTTGTGTTTTGTGTCTTATATCGAGGTGTGTTTACCTGCCGGCCGCCGTGATAATGAGCCAGCCAGGTGAGCTTTTCTCCAAGTGTTATATAAATGCAAGAGTATTTTTCAAGAGGTCGTACCCGTGTTGTTGGGGGGTCGTTGAAAGTCGTTAAAACCGTTTGGGTCATAAGGGTCGTTGGTCTAGCGTATTGCCAGATACCCAAAGAATGTTCTATATTACTGAGGGTATATACAAACACTTGTTGTCTTTAAAAGTAGGTTCTATTCTCGTACGGGAGATAATATTACAGAGGACACAGGAAGCCTGTGGGCACACCACCAGGACTCAGTCTTAACTACCTCTACATCTATCTATGTATTACTACGCGCTGGCCTATACAGATGCCAGCATTCACAAGCTGAATACATAAAGTATAAATGTGATAATTTATATACATAATATGGTGCACAATAAATAGAATATTACATAGAATTAATACATGTTCTGTAATGCTTTACTATACATAATTAATAATAGTAATATAAGAGTAATATAATAATATACAGCTGAAGGCACTACTTTGTGTCCATATATATCATACAGTTGGTACAGTTGATGTTGTTTGAATTATAAATAACGTCAATTTATATAGTACTTTGTGAAGGTATTAAAGAGATGTTGTTGTTGTAGGAAGTCGTTAGGGTAATTTAAGTCGTTAAAAGTCGTTAGAAGTCGTTAGAATATCTCGGTGGTGTCGTTCAGCTTAAAGACTTCAGTAGTACAGTAGTCGTCGCCATCGTTGGAGAGTAAAGTCACTTAGTTGTTTATTTTCGTTTTTATAACCTCTTGTGTCGTCGTTGTATCACTGGTCGTCGAGTCACTGGTCGTTGAGTCACAGGTCGTTGAGTCTGGTCGTTGAGTCTCTTCTCGTTGAATCTCTGGTCGTCGAGTCACAGGTCGTTGAGTATCTGGTCGTTGAGTCACAGGTCATTGAAACTCACAGGTCGTTGAAGTGATCTAAGGCTGAGGTCGACGATGAAGAGGTTGAAGTCAAGATGTTGTTCGAATCATTAAATCTTACGTCGAGGTCAAGAGATTAACATTGAGGTTGACTTCATTGAGGTTGACTTCATCGAGGTTGACTTCATCGAGGTTGACTTCATCGAGGTTGACTTCATCGAGGTTACCTGAACCCCTTGAGGTCGACCACTACGAGATCGAAAGAAAAATTGAGGTCTACGAGAACGAGGTCAATATTAAATCCTTGAGGTCGACTCGGATGAGGTTGAAGTAGTGAGGTTGATGGAGGTTCGAGGTAGTGGATGTAGCTAGCTCTCCAGTGTACAAGGACGTGTGAACCGGGCGTGTGAACCGGGCGTGTGAACCGGGCGTGTGAACCGGGCGTGTGAACCGAGGCGTGTATTGAGTGAGTGAGGATCGTGACCTACCCACCACCTGCCTGACATACAGTACAACCAACTTGCTTTAATTTATGTCTCTCTCTCTCTCTCTCTCTCTCTCTCTTTCGTCTTTATCTCCTCCTCGTCTTTTCTTTTCCTCTTCTTCGCTTCTCTTTTTCTTCTGCTTCCTCCTCCTGTTCCTATTCCTCCCTCTCCTAACTTCTTCTTGATCTTATTCCAATTCCCTTTGCTTAATTTTCCGCTTTGTTGTCATTGCTCTCTCTCTCTCTCTCTCTCTCTCTCTCTCTCTCTCTCTCTCTCTCTCTCTCTCTCTCTCTCTCTCTCTCACTCTCCTTTGTTTCCCTCACCCCCCCCTCACCTCTCACATCAACAACCACTCAGCTCAGAGCTCTCCCCCACTTTCCCCTCCTCCTTCCCCTCACTCTCCTTCCCCTCCTCTCCTTCCCCCTCCTCTCCTTCCCCTTCTCTCCTACTTGTCGTTCGCCTCTCTTGTCACTTGGTGGTAGACGTAGTTAGTGGTGGTAGACGTAGTTAGTGGTGGTTAGACGTAGTTAGTGGTGGTAGACGTAGTTAGTGGTGGTAGACGTAGTTAGTGGTGGTAGACGTAGTTAGTGGTGGTAGACGTAGTTAGTGATGGTTAGACGTAGTTAGTGGTGGTTAGACGTAGTTAGTGGTGGTTAGACGTAGTTAGTGATGGGAAACATGATAATATAGGCAAGCAGGAAGTGTGTTTTTGTTAGTATATATAGACAATGAGAAACGTAGTTAATTATATAAACACTGGAAGCCGTAATTAATGATAAGTTGTGTTGCGTTACTCTGATAATTACGTATAATCTTAGTCTTTCATCTTTATTGTCGATTTTTATGTCTCATTTATTCAGATTTTCTTTCGCATCTTCTTGACGTTTTTAGTCATAGTTTCTTCTATTTTTATTCTTTATCGCTTTAGTTGTTTTTATTTCGACTTTATAAGTATTTTCTGGTTTTAACTACGAACTGTTGATCTTCAGTTAATGGGGTGAAGTTATGAAGCCATTAAGCCACAGTTAAGGAAGATAATTAATCTCTCTTGGTCATCATTCTCCCCATATCTCCTTTTAATCTCCCCACTTCTCTTATTCTCCCCACCCCACCCCACCCCACCCCCCCTTTCTTCTTTGCCCACTCCTCTTCACCTCGATTCCTTCCCCTACCACCCACACTCTTTCCTCAGCACCCACTCCCCTTCCCCATCACCCACACTCCTTCCCCATCACCCACTACGTCCTCCGCCACCCACTCCCCTTCCCACTCTTCCCACTCCTTCCACCGCTGGGCCTCGAGGGGGAAACACAGAGGCAAGGCAGGAGGCAGTTAAAACCCACTCTTAAGTCCTACTAGTAGTAAGAGCGGTAGTTGGTCAGCGTCACCTCTCTCCCTCCGTCGAGTAATGCACAGCTAGCGTGATCCTCTAAGCTGAGCCGGATGCTGCCCACTCGATGCTCTTTTGTCTCGTTTATTCTCTCTCTCGTATTGGATCGTTTACTTAGAGGCTGAAAGAAGGCGATTGGGGGTTTCTTTCATCTATTGTGATTGTTGAGTTTATATTATTCTCTATAAGATACGATTTGTTTTTGTTTTGTTTTTAAAGATATAATAATGAGGTTTAGTTGAAATATATAAAATGGTTTGTTATATATTGGTTAGAGGAAGACGACTGAAAAAAAAGTATTAGGGAATTAATTAATATAAGTGAAGATAACAAATATTTACGAGTTTTAACATAAATTAAAGTAGGTTATTGTTATTTTGTTACTATGCATGAACAACGAAGGTCTAACAACAACAAAATAACGAAAAATAGAACTGTCTCAATTACATAGTTTATTTAGAGTTAATTATACAGTCCAGGTGTGTTAATTCGCCTAAGAACACTTGTTTAGTCGACAGTATTCAGTTTATGTAGTGTTCATTCTACAAGACTTCTGTAACAGGTGTTTATTGTGATATGATACAGATATGGATTAGTTTTACTTAGTGCTTTATAGTTAATTGAATATAGAGGAATTTATTACATGATGAGGTTAAATACAGGAAAAATACATTACCATCTGAAGGGTTTAAATACAGGAAAAATACATTACCTTTTGAAGGGTTTAAATACAGTAATAATACATTACCTGCTGGAGGGTTTAAAGACAATAATACAACACCAAGAAGGTAAAACATCAGGGAAAAATGTCATCACAGGAAAAAACTGAAATACTTGACGTGTATAAAATAAATACAACAGAGGGGAAACAGACGACACTCGGTGAGAGGTTGGCGGTGACAAAATAAGTAAAGTTTTGTATTTTTCACCGTGTTTGGACGTGTGTGTGTGTGTGTGTGTGTGTGTGTGTGTGTGTGTGTGTGTGTGTGTGTACGTGTGAGTGTACGGGGATTAGCCCACCCGGGCACAGGTCACTGACCCACATCAGGGCCTGTGGGGCGAAAATATAATAAAAATAATAATAATAATAATAATTTGTATTATTATTATTATCATTACAACAATTAATAAAATTAATAGCAAATTAATAAAAATAAAATAATAATAATAATAATAATAATAATAATAATAATAATAATAATAATAATAATAATAATAAATACAAAAACGAAAAAATAAATCAAGAGTGAGAAACGATACACATTATGTGTTGTGTTGTCATAATGAGAAACAATTGAGACCCTGCAATTGTGTGTAAATGAGGCAGAAAGTCAGATCAACAACCTGGGACTTGGTCAATTTGTGGTGCCATATGGCAGCAGGGTCCAATTATAGACAACACATTATGCTTCCAATATCTTCCCAGGCGGTAGTACTCTCCTGTTTGGTAGCTGCCTACTACCTATGTACGTGTGTGTGTGTGTGTGTGTGTGTGTGTGTGTTTTATTCATTAGTTTCTGGATTTTTTTCATACAAACTATTGAAAATCCTTTGGATATTTGTGAAAAAGGACAATTTTTTTTAACCATGTTGCTGTATAACCTAACTTGACCTAACCTAACTTGACCTGACCTAGCCTGACCTGACCTTTACTGTTTCACCTGTTAGTATCTCCTGTTAGTCATCAGTCGTCCTCCTGTTAGCTATCAGTCTTCCCACCATTACTCTCCCGTTAGCTTACCGTTTACAGAAGACAATCACGTGACGCTTTACTCAATATCTCCATAAAATTCCTAATGGCTGAAATTGCTTTTGGAATTTAACTGAGTTTACCATGAATAAAAAAATCTGAAATCTTCGTTTTTTCTGAATGTTAAATGAGAGTCCCGCCGTTTTCCTTGTGTTTTAGTGGAATAAATAATTTTTTTTGTGTGTTTTTACGTTCAGTTAAATTAATTTTGTGTCCAGTGACTAAACCAAATTTCTATATTCAGTGAAATTATTATTATTATTTTTTTTACATTTCCTGAGATAGATTCTCTTTCGAGTTCACGTTCTCTATTGGTCATGAGATCCTCCAATCACACGAGAGCATCTGTTGGTCCCAGCCAATCACCTTCTGCGTGGTAGGAAAGGGGCGTGGTGATAATACACCTTGCCAAGTGTATAGGGGAAAGGGTGGATGGGTGGACGGGGGGGTAAATGGGTGGGTGTGTGGGGTGTACAGGTGTGGGCGTGTGGGTTCGTGGGTGTGTTGGTGTGGGTATTCGGCATCAAGGCAAACAGGATAGTGGGAATTGAAGGGAAAGAGAAGGGAAAGGGAGAGGAGAGTTATAAATATGGAAGGGGAAGAAGCTTGTGGATTGAGGTGGAAGAGGGAGTAAGGGGTGAAGGAAAGGGGAGGAGATGAAAGGAAGGAAGGGGGTTAAAAATGAGGGGAAGGGAGGAAGGGGGTTGAGGTGAGGGAAGGGTTGAAGGTGAGGGAAAGGAGGAAGGAAGGGGTTGAAAGTGAGGGAAGGGGTGGAAAGTGAGAGGAAATAAGTTGAAAGTGAGGGGGAAGGGGTTGGAGGTAAGGGGAAGGGGACTAGATGACGTAAGACCTTCCCCCTCCCCCCCCCCCCCCATCAGCTGGGACCACACATACAGGTCGAGCAGAAACAGCAACGCCTGGTGACGGTGGTAAAGGGGAAGACCTGTAAGGATGGCGGCCACCCTCTGACTAACTAACAACCTGTAACCTGCAGCCTGTAACAAGCGGCCACCTTCTGAATAACTAACAGCCTACAGCCTGTAACTACCTGCCACCCTCTGACTAACGAATAACCTGCAACCTCTAACTAGCGGCCACCTTCTGACTAACAGCCTGTAACCTGCAACCTGTAACTAGCAGCCACCCTCTAACTAACAGCCTGTAACCTGCAGCCACCCTATAAATAACAGCCTGTAAACCTATAACATTTGGTATGATATATACGTTTATATAGATGTGCTAGTGTATGTATGTATGTATGTATGTATGTATGTATGTATGTATGTATGTAATGTATGTATGTATGTATGTATGTATGTATGTATGTATGTCTAGGTGAGTGATGGTGGTGGTGAGTAAAGCCGCTATACATTACACATGATCTTGGAGATTATACATCGTTTCTAATGTCCCTAGTGACCAAGTTTGACTGCTGGAGATTACCTGATAATTGTACCTTATTATGGTAATTAGAGGTTAATTATCTGTGTGTGTGTGTGTGTGTGTGTGTGTGTGTGTGTGTGTGTGTGTGTGTGTCATTTGTAAACACAGGATTAGTGACGTCATTATATCATTACCTTTCATCTTTATTTTGTTTTTTTTGTTTTCTTGTTTATTCATTATTATTGTTTATGTTTTGGTTATCTTTCTTTATTTCTTTGTATGGATATTTATTCTTATTCTTCCGCTATTTACTGTTTATTCACTTTTCCCCCTTCTACTGTGTGTGCTTTATCGACTCTCTGCTTCCTTGTTATTCTTCCTTCATGACTCCTTCCTTCTCCTCCCTCCTTCATGACTCACTCCTCCTCCCTCCTTCATGACTCACTCTTCCTCCCTCCCCCTCCCTCTCCCCAGTAATCCTCTTTCTCCCTCCCTCCATCCTCCTTAATTACCCTCCCTCCATTCTCCCTCCATCCTATTCTCCCTCCCTCCCTCCCTTCATCCTCCCTAGCAACCTTTCCCCTACTCGAAAATGTGGTGGTAGTGACGTGGTGGCAGCGACGGCATGGTGGTAGTGGTGGCATAATAGCGGTGGTATAGTGGTGGCAGCGACGGCATGGTGGTAATGGTGGCAGGGGCGGTGGTGGTAGTGGCGGTGGTGATAGTGGTGGTAGTGGTGGTAGTGGCGGTGGTATAGTGGTGGTAGTGGCGGTACTGGTGGTACTGGCAGGGGCGTTCACTGGCAGCCTGACAACCATCCTCTAGTTTTGTGGATGCGTATTTTTTTTTTCTTTTTGTCTCGCTCGTGTGATGGGCGTCAGGGCCGAGCTGACAACGTTACTGTAATTGATAGTTCCCTGGGGGCTGTTAAGTGACGTCATAATGATGTTAGTGACGTCATAACATTGTATTAGTGTGGGTCTTATGTCCGAGTTATTGTTATGTTATTGTTGTGATGTAATACGTCATTTATTTATTTTTTTTATTTTCTTACCTGTATGTTACCTGTTTATACCCTCCTGTCCTGACCTGACTGAGAGAGTTTTTGACCATGCTTGAGGGTGTTGTTACGGATTCCAGGTCGCCATTGTTGTCTTGGAATGGATATTTTGGTGAATTTTATCTTCCTTGGTGTCTGTTATCAAATCGAGGTTTTCCTTACCTTGTCCTCCAACTCGCCCTCCAACCCCGTCCTCCAACTCGCACTTCTACCTCATCCTCCAACCTGCATCCAACCTCGCCCTCCAACCTCGTCCTCCAACGCCCTCCAACCCCGTCCTCCATCTCGCTCCTCCAACCCGTCCTCCAACTCGCACTTACCTCATCCTCCAACTCGCCCTCCAAACTCGCCCTCCAACCTCGTCCTCCATCTCGCCCTCCAACCCCGTCCTTCAACTCGCACTTCTACCTCATTCTCCAACCTCATCCTCCAACCTCGTCCTCCAACTCGCTCTCCAACACCTCGCCCTTCAAACCTTAACTCAATTTTGCTCCCGCCAGTCAGCCGGAGTTTCATCAGGTAATGTTTTCCGAATAAGAGATAAAAAGTGAAGCAGTTTTTACCTTACATGATTCCCCTCCATTTTGATGCTGTGTTTGATGCTGTGATGGGCTGTGTTCCATGCTGTTGTGCTGTGAATACTCCTCCTCCTCTCTCTCTCACCCCCTCCCTCTCTTCCTCTTCACCCCCTCTACCCCTCCCCTTCATACTTCCCCATGTGTGTGTGTGTGTGTGTGTGTGTGTGTGTGTGTAAACTGTTGTGCCTTTGATGCTGCTGCACCTGAACAGTGAGATGATCAGCGTTAACAGCGGTTGCTGCATTCTTTTAATTATTCGTTTTAATTGAGTGTCCACACACACACACACACACACACACACACACACACACACACACACACACACACACACGTTATTTCTCCCCTGAATTCCGACAGTTTAATCATCTACAATAATTATTTTCTATTTTGTCGTCGTCGTGAAATAAATGAGTGAATGAAATGAAAGCTTTGAGGCAGTGTACAGTGCCGTATTCAAGTGTGTGTGTGTGTGTGTGTGTGTGTGTGTGTGTGTGTTTAGATTTTATATTGTAATGTTTGTTTGTCTGTATTGAAATGTTTAACATTCTCCCTCCTCCCTCTCTCCCTCCCCCTCTCCCTCCCTCCCTCTCTCCCTCTCTCCCTCCCATAAATCTTGGCTGGGTGGAATGCGTATCTCAGCCTCGACCTTTGATATGCCGGGTTCGAATCTCTTCTGCCTCAGCGATTCTTTATTCTCTGGCTCTCTTAACTAACTCCTATCTTTATTCGTGTCTTTCTTTCCCAACACTTTCTTATTCTGTATTTTATTACTTCCTCTATTATTACTTCCTCTCTTACCTTATTTATCGTGTTCTCTTCCTCCTTCTCTTAGTTTATCATTGTTTTTTTCTTATTCCTTCTATTTATTCGTCTTTTTCCCCCCTGTTCCTTCTTTCGTTTCTCTATTTTTATTTCTGTCTTTATTCTCGTCTCCCTTTCCTACGGTTTATTACATTTTTTCTCTCTTCCCCCTTTCATTGTTTCACGCCTCTTCCCCTCTCTCTAGATCCTTCCTGTCAAATGGTATGCGTTATCTCTCTCTCTCTCTCTCTCTCTCTCTCTCTCTCTCTCTCTCTCCACGGGGTTGAGCCTTACCCGAGGAGGAAGAGGAAGAGAGGAGACAGAGGAGGAAAATAGGGAGGAAGAAGAAGGGGAGAAGAGGAATAGGGAGAAGGAACGCCTGGGGAAATAAATAGGCAGTATGAAGGTGTGTGTGTGTGTGTGTGTGTGTGTGTGTGTGTGTGTGTGTGTGTGTGTGTGTGTGTTTTCATGGCACATCATATCCGTATCCTTATTTCCTTCCTCTTCTCCCACCCCCACCGTCCCTCCCTCTCCCTCCTCTCTACTCCCCCTGTACCGCCTCCTCATCTCCCTCCCTCCCTCCCATCTCCCTCCCCACGCCCATCTCCCCTCCCGCCCATCTCCCCTCCCTCCCCATCTCCCCTCCCCGCCCCATCTCCCCTTCCTCCCATCTCTCCTTCCCATCTCCCCTCCCCATCTCCTCCTTCCCTCCTCATCCCCCATTTGTAATTTCCTCTCAGCTGCCTCTGTCCTGCCAAGCGCAAGCGTCCCTAAGAGGGTGGGGGGAGGGATGAGGTGGGGGGAGAGACAGGTGGTGAGGGGAGTGGGATCGAGGGTGAGGGGGCATGGGATGAGGGTGGGGATGATAGTGGTGAGGGGTAGAATCAAGGTGGGATGAAGGATAGACGGTAGGATAAGGGGTAGTGGTCAGTTGAGATGGGTGATATTATCCACCAAGATAAAATCAACCTCCTCCTCCTCCTCTTCATACTCCTACACCCCCTCCTCCCCTCCTTCACCCCCCTTCTCCTCCCCCTCCCTCCTTCACCCCCTCCTTCCCCTCCCCCACTTCCCCTCCCCATAACACACACACATATCATCTACAGTATATATATATGTTTATCTGTAGTTAAATGCGTTTTTTTAAGTCAAATTGGTTGGAACGACAACTGGAAGATGAGAGGGGAGGAGCCTGACGTACATACATACATACAGTACATACATACATACATACATACGTACATACATACATACATACATGCACACATACATACATACATACATACATACATACATACATACATACCACTGCTGTCAGGGGTAAACTGTCCATGTTTTTTAAGAGAGGTTGAATGTAAATGACCAACTGTTTTTATAGAGGCTGAAATTGAACAGCAGTTTTTAAATGGTTTGGAATTAGATAACCATTAATTTTTTATGGATATTAAATAAAACAGTTTTGTTTTTTTAAGGACATTGATTGTCCACCATTTTTTTTTAAACACGAAATTGAAAAACCGGATTTTTTTTTCTCAGGAGCTTAGATAAAATTACGTCAGTTTTTGTTGTAACCTCACGAAAGAAAAAATAAAATAATAACCAAACAAAAGATAACAAAATACAATAACAGTTCATAAAATAACTAAAATAACAAAAATATGATGAAAAAAATAAACAAACTGTAGATAATAAAAATAAATAAAACGTACAGGTAAATATTGGAAGGCTTTTAGTGAGCCCATCTGGTGAGCTCAGAATTATTGAGTCAAGGTTCCATCGAGGCTCCAGGGTTTGTAATATCCGGTGTTGGGTGACTTACTCTGCCTGCCCCGAGGTGGTGGTGGTGATGGTGCTGCAGTTCCTCCCCTTCCCTCCCCCATCCTCCTTCCCCATCACCACCTCCATCCCCCCTCCCCCATCACCATCCCCTTCCACCCTTCCCCATCACCACCTCCATCCTCACTCTCCCATCACCATCCCCTTCCACCCTTCCCCATCACCACCCCATCCCCCCTCCCCCATCACCAACCCCATCTTCCCTTCCCTTTCCCCTCACCCATCACCACCCCCCTCACCTCTGACCTTATCACGTTCTCATGGGGTAGAATTTGCTATCTATAAGCTTCCGTATGTATCGTGTCAGCAGGTGTGTGGCAGGAGCAGGTGTGTAGATCAACAGGTGTGTGGCAATAGCAGGTGTGTAGATCAGCAGGTGTGTGGCAGGAGCAGGTGTGTAGATCAGCAGGTGTGTGGTAGGAGCAGGTGTGTCCCGTAAGTGGCTGTATATACTGAAGGTCAACTCCAGGACCACATTTGTTGTTCGAGAAAGAGAAAGACAATTATTTCCCTTTTCTTTCTTTCGTTTCCTCTTGATTTTCTTCTTTCTGTTTTCATTCTTCTTCATCTTCTTTCCCCTTCTGTTTCTTCTTTCCTTCTTTCTTCTTTTTTCCTCTTGTTTTTTTTGTCTTCTCTCTTCTTTCCTTGTTGTGTCTCCTTTCTTTCTTTCTTTCTTTTTCTTTCTTTCTTTCTTTTTTTCTTTTTCTTTCTTTCTTTCTTTCTTTCTTTCTTTCTTTCTTTCCTTCTTTACAAACAAATAACAATTCATCATTACACCTGCAGTTTAGAGACCAATTAATCGTCAACATCCCAGACAGGTATCTAATTATTTATACACCTGAACGACACCTTTTTATAGCTACGACTTCACTTTGACCCTTTTGAACATTTTATGAGGTCAAAGGATTCATCCACTCCCCACACACACGCCCAAAAGAATCGTTTATATGTTAGACAGCTTTTTGGGACGGACACATCAGACACACATACACACACACACACACACACACACACACGTTTATTTTCAGCAGGTGTTGTGGCCTATTTAGACCATGTAAGGTGTACGGTTAAACAGGTGTGCTTGGCTGAAGACCCTAACATGCTGTCACCTGTTTTACAAAGGTTAAAGGTCGGCCATAACCACACAATGTTAAGGTCCAGGATATATGTCTGTCTGTCTGTCTGTCTGTCTGTCTCATATCAGCCTTCCTTAAAAAAAAAATTCCTCAGAAAATATTTTTAAAAAAGTCAATATTTTTTTCTCTCTCAATAGACCGCCAACCTCGTGTCTCGTGTCGGGTTATTTGCTCTCAATATTGTGTTTATTTATCTGTGGAACTTTTATGTTGGGGTACACACTAACTCAAAGGCCCAGCGAGGTGTAGAGAGGGGGGGAGAGGAGAGGGGAACGGGGTGGAAGAGGAGACATGAGAGGAGGAGTGGGAGGAAGAGAAGAGGGTGGGAGGAGGAGGAGGAGGAGGAGGATGAAGAAAAGGAAGAGGAGAAAGGGAGGTAAGATGAAGAGGAGAGGAGGAATAGGAGGACAGGAAGTGAAGGGAAAGAGGATAGGAGGAGAGGAGAGGGGCAAAGAAGAGGAGGACGAAGAGGAAAAGGATAGGAGGAAAGAAATAGGAGAGAGGGGTAGAACAGAAGAAGAACATAAGAACATAAGCGTCACCAGGCTAGTTACTTGATTGTGATTCACCATTAAGTCACCATCCTCACCTTCACTATACTCCACACAAGTCGTCACTCAGGTGTTACGACTGAGTGAGTTAATTAAGGGATCACCTGAAGATTTGTCCTACCTGTTTATCTCACCTGAAGATTCCGGCCCCATCTTAGTAATAATAATAATAATAATAACTTCATCTATATTTACTTCATAATCAGCCAACCTACCTTACTAATTTTTCGTTAAACTTAAAAAAAAAATTACATTCAACTTAAAACAAAAACTAATAAAAGAAATTAATGTAATGTATTTTCCACGACCCTCATGTCTAGTTGATTCTCTAACTATCAAAAACGTAATTAAATGGATTCCTTTATGGCTGGTCAGTGTGAGAATGACAGGGACGACTTTGAATATGTGTACGTATGTGTGTTTTTTATATTTTCCAGCAGCAGAAGTAGGTCATGTCAGGTTAGGTTAGGTCAGGTGAACCATGGGTAGATAGGATGGTGGGGAGAAGAGGGAGACTAGAGGGAGGGAGACTAGAGGGAGGGAGATAAGGAGGGAAAGATCTGGAGAGAAAGTGTTGTAATCATGGACAAATCTTGTATGTCAGGGAGAAATGTGACCACCAATTAAGATCTCGAGTAAGACTTATGGTCAGTAATTGGTCAGTGTAAGGGTAATCAAGTGGATTTTGTTGATTACATTGTCTCTCTGATCACCTCACTTCTTACCTGTCACCTGTAGTAATATGTCACGTAACTCTCATGGGTCAAGACTCACCTCCCTGGGTCAAAGGTCACGGGCAGTAAGTAGTCCTTGTTTCATGGATTTTGTTCCTACCATTTTCTGTCCAATAAAACAAGAGTAAGGTTTAGTTTTGGTTTAACTCTTTAAGGAAGAGGTATTAAAATTTGATCCTAGAAAGTGTTTAAATGGCCTTAATGTTTTACCGTCGTCCTCAAAGGGTTAAAACAGCATAAAGTTAATCATTGTCTTCAGTATCTTGACAATTTATTCTCGGGGGGTATTTTCATGGGGTTTTTCTAAGGGGTGTTCTGTAGGGGTTGTTCTAAGGAGTTGTTCTCAGGGGGTGTTCTGTAGAGTTGGTCTAAGGTGGGTTGTTCTCTGGGGGTTGTTGTGTGGCGGTTGTTCTCAGGGGGTTGTTCTCAGGGGGGTGTTCTGTGGGGGTTGTTCTAAGGGGGTTGTTCTCTGGGAGTTCTCTTGGTACACCCACACACCACACACTGCTGGGGGTCATTTCTCTTCTTTTACTCGTCTTCTCCACAAATTGTACTGGACGCTTCCCTCTAGCAGTCCTTTGTGGTGGTGGCGGTGATAGTGGTAGCGGTAGTGGTGGTGATAGTGGTGGAGATGGTGGTGGTGGTGGTGGCGATAGTGGTGATGGTAGCAGCGGTAGTGATAGTGATAATAATGTTGGTGGCAATAGTGGTGGTGGCAGCGTTAGTGGTGATAGTGGTGGTACCTCTGTCAGCTAAGGTCCTGCGCCAACACCTAGGAAAGAGTCGCACTTTCTTTTTATAAACGCGTCAGGATGAAACACGTTACACTTACCTGTCTGTGTACACTGTTTTCACCTGCACCTGTTTGTTAATTAACCTGAGGAATATATTGTCAGCTTGAACGCCCACTCTCACTACCTTATTAATTAAAGACCGAGTGAGTGTGTGTGTGTGAGTGTGTGTGGACTGAGTTGAGTAAGTAAGAGAGTGAGAGGGTAATGAGGAGCGAGTGAGTGAGTTATAAATACAGTAGAGTGAGAGAGTGAGAGAGTCATTTTCACTGCCCCCCAGAAAAACACAAAGATGATGAAAGTGGTGAGAGAGACGAGAGGGCGTGGAGTGTAGGTATCCTTCAGGACTCTGTCAACTCCGCCTCAGGTTGATGCTGGCGTGTTTACCTCCGTCAGGTAGGTCCTTAGCGTCCTACAGAGCCCCACTGACAGCGTCTTAGCTCAGGCAAAAATAGAAAAGTTTATGAGTTTAACAAAAACAGAAGAGTTCAGGTCGTGAACAAAAGCCTACTACTTTGCTCTCTTTTTTTTATGCCATGAATTTAATATTTCTTGTATATAAAAAAAGCTTAAGATTTCATGGTTAATAAAAATATCAAGATTGAGAGTTTTAAAGCTGACGGAACCTTAAAAGTATATATCATTATATTAAACCATAAGCTTAGTATGTATTAAGTAAAATAAATATGACGTGACATAATGAAAATAGAAAGCTTGGGTTAAAAAAAGCTGACGAGGCTTAATAACTGTAGTGTATTTTATTCCCTTTCATACACAAGCTTAACTTCACCGGGAAATGGAAATAAGAAAAACCTGATGAGATTGGGAAATAGTGAAAGATGTTTATGACATTTTCCACAGTGGCTAAGAAAAGAGTCAGCTGTGCCACAAGGTGTGTATGTGTGGCCCTTAGGTATGTGTGGCCCCCTGGGTATGTGTGGCCCTTAGGTATATGTAACCCAAAGAAGTCTGTGGCCCTCTGGGTATGTGTGAGGTCATGGATATGTGGCCGTTAGGTGTGGCCCTTGCTGTTTATTGGGGCGTCAAGGAACACCCAGGTTTAAAAAGTTTACCTCATGGTCGTAAAAACTCCAAAGACAGGTGAGCGTAGGAGGCACTACAGGTGAGAAGTGAGGCACTGGGTGGAGGTAGGAGGCACTACAGGTGAGAGTGGGAGCACTGGGTGAGAGTAGGGAGGCACTACAGGTGAGGAAGAGTGGGAGGCACTACAGGCATGAAAAGTGGGAGCTACGGGTGAGAGGGAGTAGGAGCACTGGGTGAAGTGGGAGGCACTTCTGGTGGGGAGAGTGGGAGGCACTACAGGTGAGAGAGTAGGAGGCACTACAGGTGAGAGAGTAGGAGGCACTACAGGTGAGAGAGTAGGAGACACTACAGGTGAGAGAGTAGGAGGCACTACAGGTGAGAGAGTAGGAGGCACTACAGGTGAGAGAGTAGGAGGCACTACAGGTGAGAGAGTAGGAGACACTAACACCTTACAGAGAGTGCCACGTCTCCTGCCTCCACTCCGTCAGGTAGAAACCTCAAAGGTGACGGGGCCAGGCAGGAAAGAGACTTATAATAGATATTTCAGGGAGAAGGGAGCTTAATGAGGTATATTTTAGGGAGAAGGAAGCTTAATGAGGTATATTTTAGGGAGAAGGAAGCTTAATGAGGTATATTTCAGGGAGAAGGAAGCTTAATGAGGTATATTTTAGGGAGAAGGAAGCTTAATGAGGTATATTTTAGGGAGAAGGAAGCTTAATGAGGTATATTTTAGGGAGAAGGAAGCTTAATGAGATATATTTCAGGGAGAAGGAAGCTTAATGAGATATATTTCAGGGAGAAGGAAGCTTAATGAGATATATTTCAGGGAGAAGGGAGCTTAATGATGAATATTTCAAGGAGAAAGGAGCTTTATGTGGTAATAGGTATTATTTTCAAGATTAAAATTACTCCTTTGACTCTCTCTCTCTAATTAGTTTCCTCTCAGTTATGCAATTAAACAAACTAGGACCAAACCTAATACAAATAAATAGCTTAGGTTCTAAAGCTTTATCTCCTGCCGTGACCATGACCACGGTAAAGCGAAGGCTAGTGTGTGTGTGTGTGTGTGTGTGTGTGTGTGTGTGTGTGTGTGTGTGTGTGTGTGTGATCGTTTTTTACTTCCCAATCTGTAAAGATATTTATCCATTTACATCAAGGTTTATTGTGGATTACTAAGATCGAACCAAAGACCCCTAGAGCAGGTAACGAGATATTTATCCACTCATCCATAAATTTTGAGTATTGACGATTTATCATTTTGTTTTGTTTATCATACGTGTTTTAAGGACAGAATGACTCGTTTGTTGCTGAAAATAAGAACACACACACACACACACACACACACACACACACACACACACACACACATCACCGCTTACCTGGAGGAACAAATGAACAAAAACAATAGTCAACAACAGGAGTACAAGGAAGTCTGTGGGGTAGTGTCTGTGAAGTGAGTTAGATGGCTCTGAGCCTTTGGCCTCCTCCTCCTCCTCCTTCTCTTCCTCCTCCTCCTCTTTCTTTCTTCTTCCTCCTCCCTCCTCTTCTTCTTCTCCTCCTCCTCCTCTTCTTTCTCTTCCGCCCTCCTCCGCCTCCTCTTCCTCCTTCTCTTCTTCTTCCTCCTTCTCTTCTTCTTCCTCCTCCTCCTCTTCTTCTTCTTCTTCTTCCCTCTGCTCCTCCTCCTCTTCTTCTTCCTCCAGCTCCTCCTCTTCTTCTTCCTCCTGCTCCTCTTGTTCCTCTTCCTCCTCCTCCTCCTCCTCTTCTTCTTCTTCCTCCTCCTCTTCCTCTTATTCCTTTTCCTCCTACTCTTTCGCCTCCTCCATCCTCCTCCCCCCTTTACTCCTACTCCTCCTCCCCCATTCCCTTCTTCTCATCCCTTCTCTTCCTCCTCCCCCCCTCCTACTCCTACTCCAAGATATACTGTTTATTTAAGGAAGAGAATGTTGAGTATTACTTGAGAATGATGTTGTTGTAGTCATCCAGCTTAAGTGAAGAACTTGAGTTTCGAAGCAGCTTGGTTGTTTGTGTTTCGAAGCATCTTGTGTGCTTGTGTTTCGAAGCATCTTGTGTGTTTGTGTTTTGAAGCATCTTGTGTGCTTGTGTTTCGAAGCATCTTGTGTGTGTGTGTTTCGAAGCAGCTTGGTTGTGTGTGTTTCGAAGCAGCTTGGTTGTTTGGGTTTCGAGGCATCTTGTGTGTGTGTGTGTTTCGAAGCAGCTTGTGTGTTTGTGTTTCGAACTGGTATTTTTAGCACAGCAATTAACTCTACATATACATTTTGAGCAATATTTATACTTTTAACACCAAAACACTTATACTTTAACACCAAAACACTTATACTTTAACACCAAAACACTTATACTTTAACACCAAAACACTTATACTTTAACACCAAAACACTTATACTTTAACACCAAAACACTTATACTTTAACACCAAAACACTTATACTTTAACACCAAAACACTTATACTTTAACACCAAAACACTTATACTTTAACACCAACACACTCAAATCATCTACTTACTTAATATAGAGTCGAGTCAATGAGAAAAAAAATGAAGGGAGACAAACGCCTTTCGGTACTCCGGCTAGTGTGTTACCTGACGATTGAATCTACAGCCTGAGAGACACCCCGGTAACGCCCTCCATTATTCATCAAAGGACAGTCCTCTGCCCTGGCGTCCTCATGTAGGAATCCTTGTTATGTGGCTGAGGGAATACTTTGGGTTTTCCACTAGAGGAGGAGAGGAAGAGGGAGAAAAATAAGATGCTGTGTGTGTGTGTGTGTGTGTGTTAAATTTTAGGATTTTAAAGTTGGCTTTCCACACACACACACACACACACACACACACACACACACACACACACACACACACACACACTACTTAAAACACAGATGCCCAAAACAGTAGCATCGGGCCAACCAAACTCCGAACCCCAGATATGAACCCTTTAAGCTAATTGTTCCTCGAGAGTGAACCCATAAAGTGAAACGGGCTAACGATGGTTGTTATGAGCGGTAGTCATTCCCAGACACGGTAAATAGAGTAATTTACCTGATAGTGCCATTTACCTGCTCTGGATAATTACCTGCGTTTAACTTGGTGTAAAATAAACCAAACTGGGGCTGACGTTATGGAGGGGAAGCGTTTATAGACCTGGGTGGTTAAGTGTAGGTTAAGGGTAGGTTAGGAAAAGGGTAGAATAGAATAGAATAGAATAGGTTAGGTTAGGAAAGGGGCAGGTTACAGTTGGTTAGGTTATGTTAGGTTAAGTATCCAGCCCAGTTAATATTTCGATATTGTAACGTTATTTTCTTGGCTTAACATTTCGATATCGGAAAATTATAGAGAAAAATTATGATATCGTTAACGTAGGAGAGAGAAGGGAGGTAAGAGAAATGTGATTAGAAAGAGAAGCAAGGATGAAAGAAAATGTAGAAGAAAGGGAAGGAAAGGAGAGATAGAGGACGGAATAAAGGAGAGAGAGAGAGAGAGAGAGAGAGAGAGAGAGAGAGAGACCAATGAAACAAGGAAGTAAAAGAACACAACCAATAATCCTGTGTTCATTATTCACTCTTTATCTTTATTATTAATCTACGTATTTATTCATTTTTTAATTTTTTCTATTTACTGGTTTATTTATACATCGGTTGAATAGAGTGTGTGTGTGTGTGTGTGTGTGTGTGTGTGTGTGTGTGTGTGCGTGCGCGCGCGCGCGTGTGTGTGTGTGTGTGTGTGTGTGTGTGTGTGTGTGTGACGCCCCTCAAAAAAAATTACTTGATGTTTTCGACTAAATTTTTGTGTTTTATTCAATGATAAATTCTTCTTTCACCAGAATTAATTTATTTAACCATCCTGTGAATTTATTTTTTCGTTACTGGAGAAAATTCTTGTAATGAAGTAAAGTTTAACCCTTAGAATTAACATGGAGCCTTGAGTTATTCATAAATACCAAAGGAAGGAATTGACAGAAAATACTCTTGGGTGATTATAAATGCTGAGTGAATTTGCAACTGGCATTTGAATATTTATAAGTTCGACGTAAATTATCTGAATATATCAAGTTTTGTCTTATAAATTCTATCACAATATTCTGAGTTTTAATTAATGTTCAGTTAATTAAATGTGGTTTGATGTATTACTTAATATATAGTTAATGTGTTAAGAATTTTTGGGGGCATTTACAGCTTCCAAAATATATTAACTCAATGCTCAAAGAATTTACGTAAGGGTGTTATGTTTACAAAGGAGGTGAAGTTGTTTACAAAGGAGGTGAAGTTGTTTACAAAGGGATGGAGCTTTTACAAAGGAGGTGAAGTTGTTTACAAAGGAGGTGAAGTTGTTTACAAAGGGATGGAGCTGTTTACAAAGGGAGATGAAGTTGTTTACAAAGGAGTGATGATGTTTATAGAGGGATGAAGCTGTTTACAAAGGAGGTGAAGTTGTTTACAAAGGAGTGATGATGTTTATAGAGGGATGAAGCTGTTTACAAATGAGGTGAAGTTGTTTACAAAGAAAGTGAAGTTGTTTACAAAATGGTGCCGATATTTACAAAGAAGCAACCACAAAACACCAATAATAACACCATCGACCACAACAACACCAATAATAACACCATTGACCACAACAACACCAATAATAACACCGTCAACCACAAAACACCAATAATAACACCATTGACCACAACAACACCAATAATAACACCATTGACCACAATAACACCAATACACACAGTGGGGACAGCAATAAACAGCAATTCTCACAGCTTCCTGCAGCAGCAATTTACAGCCTGGCAAGTGACTGTGTAAACCTGAGTAGAATATATTGAGTGGCGAGTTTTTTTTTGCCTCATCCAATGTTCCTCCGGCCTGTTGAGTGTGTGTGTGTGTGTGTGTGTGTGTGTGTGTGAGTACTCCGTCAGTCTGAGGGTGAGTTAGTCAGTTTGGGTGAGAAGAATAGAAAGCTACCGTAAAGATTCGACACTACTACTACTACTACTAATAATTAATTACCACTCACCACCACCACCACTACCACCTCCATTATCACCACACTACTACCACTACCACCACTATTGCGAATGGTATCTTGACCATTACTAACTACCATTACCACTATAAAACCACAACGACAAGTTTGTCAGGTCAGGTTAGGTCAAGTGAGGTCAGGTTAGGTTCGGTTACGTTAGGTTAGGTTAAGTTAGGTCAAGTTGGGTCAGGTTATGTTAGGTTAGGTCAGATCAGGTTAAATTAGGTTAGTTCATTCAGGCCAGGTCAGGTCAGATAAAATAGTTGAGGTCAGGTCACGTCAGGTCAGTTTAGGTTAGGTTAAATCAGGTCATATTAAATCAAGTTAGTTTAGGTCACTTCAGGCCAGGTGAGGTCAGATTAAGCCAGTTCAGGTTAGGTTAGGTCAGCTTAGGGTCTACAAGTCAGGTCAGATCAGGTCAGGTTTATAAAGGTCGTCCCTAGAAGTTGAATCCCTTTGTGTGTAATCTCTCTCTCTCCAGAATTCATAGTATTTACAACTCATATTTTTTTTTCACTATATTAACCTTTTCTGAAGACTCGGCTACACCTGCCTTCAGTATTGCCTAAACCAGTTTCAGCTGCATCAGAGGCGAAGTGAGGGGAAGGGAGGGGAAGGGAGGGAAGGAGAGATGAGAGGAGGGAGAGAGAGAGAGGGAGAGAGAGAGGGGGGGGGCCGGGAGTCACAGGCCCCCTCCCATCCCCCTCGCAGCTACCAACCAGCTAACAGGTGGATCAATACACACACTCACTCTCTCTCTCTTTCTCTCCTCTCTCTCTTACTCTCTTATTTAGGCTCTCTCTCGTCTCTCTTTCCATTCTGTCTTCATTAAAAACATGGCCCCCCCCTCGCCCGCCCCCCTCCCCACCTTCCACTCCCCCTTAACCATATATTGATGATCTGTGATGGCCATGAGTCTCCTCCCTACATGGCCACGAGTCTTCTCCCTACATGGCCACGAGTCTCATCCCTACATGGCCATGAGTCTCCTCCCTACATGGCCATGAGTCTCCTCCCTACATGGCCACGAGTCTCCTCCCTACATGGCCATGAGTCTCCTCCCTACATGGCCATGAGTCTCCTCCCTACATGGCCATGAGTCTCCTCCCTACATGGCCATGAGTCTCATCCCTACATGGCCATGAGTCTCCTCTCTACATGGCCACGAGTTGTGTTTGTATCGTCAACAGGTGGCCCAAGATTTTCCTTGTACCACCCTCCTTCTTCTTTTTCTTCCTCTCTCTGTTATCCCACTTTCACCATCTCCCCTTTATCTCACTCTTTCTTTCTCCTCCTTTTATCTCCCTCTCTCTTCCTCTCACCTTCATCTGTGTCTCCGTCGTATCTTTCCATCGCCATTTAATCCGTTCCTGGTGTCTAGGTCGTCAATTACCGCTGTCTAGGATGACCTGAGCTGTCTGTTGTGGCTGTCATTTGGTCCCTTACAGTCGTTGGGGCCTTCAACTTGACACACACCCACTCTCTCCCCCCCCTCTCCCTCTCTCCCTCCCCCTCTCCCTCTCTCCCTCACTCCCTCTACCTCTCTCCCTCACTCCCTGTTCTTTGTTTGTTACTTTGTCTGCTCTTCACTTGTTTGTGGAGTCTCGTTTCTCTTGTTTATATCTTCTCGTGTGCTTTTGTTGTTGGTTTTGTTACGTTGTTTCATGTTCCTCTTTTTTGTTGTTTGGGGGGTTTTGTCTTGTTGTTTTGTCTCTCTTCTTTTGTTTTCATCATCTGCTGCCATAGACACCTCTTCTTCCTGCTTCCTCACCTGTCCTCACCATGTCTCTCCCCTACCAACCCTCACTTAACCTCCCCTCCCCCCACCTTCCATCAAATAAGTCCTCTCATCTAACTTTAATGTTTACCTGACGTTCTTTATATGCTGGTACGAGAGGTTCATTTCCACCTTGTACCCAGAACACACAAGTTGACATTAATGATTAAACTCCCCCCTTCAGTATAGATCCAGCTGCCAGGTCGAGGAGGCCGGGAACTATATTTTGAGTGAGTTTCCCCTAAAATGTCCTTAAATGATTGTATAATATCCGAGTACCTGTCTGATATACCTGGATGACATCAGTGATTAGATATTATATACAGGTCTCGGAAAATCTTGTCGTCTCTAGAGGTTCTTATATCTAGGATTGAATTCCCAGATGATAGGAATGATTAACTAGATAAAGATGTTATTACAGCAACGAGCCCTGACCTGTGGTAAGATTATCACTGATTTATCGTAGGGTCTTGTAATGGTTCAGAATTTGTCCTTTTTTTCAATGTTTGTTTCTTTCTCTAATCTCACTTGTGGTAAAAAAAAAACTGCATGCTGTGGGGGGTAGAGGAGGTCTTTTCTTTTTACCTCCTGACGAAGTTGTGACGCCCCCTTTCTTTGTGAGCTTGCTACGTCGTCACATCAATTCAGGTCCTTCTGCAACAGGTCTCTCTCTCTCTCTCTCTCTCTCTCTCTCTCTCTCTCTCTCTCTCTCTCTCTCTCTCAGGTGTCCTAAAACATGAGGACACAATATTAGCTCCTCAACTTGTGTCTCTCTCTCTTGTCTTTTTTCTCCTCTGCTGCAGGTGTTGTCGACCGAGGGTGTTATTTGGCCCTCAGCAGCTGTTTCCCGATACAGATGTTTACTAAAATATGACTTTATTATGTCTGTCCTCTTGTCTAGATGTCTTAAAGCATTAGGACACTAGAATACCTCACAAGAGCGTCTATTCTACTCTTTCCTCATATTCGGGTGTCCTAATATAGACAAACTCTTCTATCGGTGTTCTAAAGTTTCAGGACATCGTAAAAAGGGGGTTAGCTTACAGGTGTTCACAGGTGTACATAGGCATCCATAGGTATCCATAGGTGTCCACAGGTATCTCTTAAGTTATAGGACACCATAAAGGGGTATCATACAGGTGTCCACAGGTGTCCACAGGGGTCATATGGTGTACACTCTCTAGCGGATGTGATCGACCAGCAGTGAGGCAAGTAGGACGTATGACTGAGTATTGATCCGGAGCGCCGACCCTGGCCAGGACGTCAACTCTTGTGGTATTGTGAAGGCAATTTTAATACCTGGGTCACCTGTGTCTAAGGTCTGTTATTACATCTACCTGTCGTGAATTGGTCTTGAGATTAAGATGGCGATATCGTAGGTGTTATTATGCAACGAGAATAAAAGGCTTTTAGAGAGAGAGAGGGAGAGGGAGAGAGAGAGAGAGAGAGAGAGAGAGAGAGAGAGAGACATTATTATTATTATTATTATTATTATTAATATTATTATTATTAATATTTTAGTTGAGGCGTCGGAATTTTTTTTGTCCCCGGTAATTTAAATTGGATTCCAAGTCTTTAAAAATTGCCATTTAAAAAGTTTCAAATTGGAAAACTTTTTAGACAGAAAATGGGATCTTTGCCTAGACCAATCAGAGTTCTTTAAAGGGTGTTTACAACGGACCAATCACAACTGCAGGAAGGAAGGAATGAGAGAAAACTAAATTGAGATAACAGTAACTTAATAAAAACGGACATAACAACAAAAAACGGACATAACAAAGAACGGACATAACAAAGAACGGACATAAAAAACCGACATAACAACAAAAAACGGACATAATAAAGAACGGACATAACAAAGAACGGACATAACAAAGAACGGACATAACAAAGAACGGACATAACAAAGAACGGACATAACAAAAAACGGACATAACAAAGAACGGACATAAAAAACGGACAACAAAAAACGGACATAACAAGGAGCAGACTGCTTAAAAACAGGATGCAGGTAAAAACGGGGCCCTTAACAACAGCAGGACGCCTATACAAAAGAACGGACATAACAAAGAACGGACATAACAAAAGAACCGGACATAACAAAAAACGGACATAACAAAGAACGGACATAACAAAGAACGGACATAACAAAAACGAACATAACAAAGAACGGACATAACAAAAAACGGACAACAAAAAAACGGACATAACAAAAAATAGGAACTAAGGATAAACTATGTTCTTACTAGTTATTTATTGTTTACAAAGTGACATAAAGAGAGAGATGGGAGCAAGATATTTAACTATTATAAGATGTAAGGAGAGTAATGGTGGATAATGGTGATGGTGGGTGATGGTGGGTAATGGTGATGGTGGGTAATGGTGATGGTGGGTAATGGTGATGGTGGGTAATGGTGATGGTGGGTAATGGTGATGGTGGGTGATGGTGATTGTGGGTAATAGTGATGGTGGGTAATGGTGATGGTGGGTAATGGTGATGGTGGGTAATGGTGATGGTGGGTAATGGTGATGGTGGGTAATGGTGATGGTGGGTAGATAATGGTGACAGTAGATAATGGTGACCGTAGATAATGGTAGATAATGGTAGGTAATGGTAATGGTAGGGTAATGGTGACAGTAGATAATGGTGACCGTAGATAATGGTAATGGTAGATAATGGTAATGGTATGTAATGGTGATGGTAGGTAATGGTAGATAATGGTGACAGTAGATAATGGTAGATAATGGTGACAGTAGATGATGATGATGGTAGCTAATGGTAGATAATGGTGATAGTAAATATATAATGGTGACAGTAGATAATGGTGATGGTAGGTAATGGTAGATAATGGTGATCGTAGATAATGGTGATGGTGGGTAATGGTAGATAATGGTGGCAGTAGATAATGGTAGATAATGGTGACAGTAGATAATGGTGATGGTAGGTAATGGTAGATAATGGTGATAGTAAATATATAATGGTGGCAGTAGATAATGGTGACAGTAGATAATGGTGACAGTAGATAATGGTGACAGTAGATAATGGTAGATAATAAATGAATAGTGAGTAATAAATGAATAAATAATGCATTTGATGGAATAATAAAACGTAATTGAATGATAATGTGGTAGATAATGATAATAGTAGAATGGTAATGGTGATGGTAGGTAATAGTAGATAATGGTGACAGTAGATAATGGTAGATAATGGTGACAGTAGATGATGATGATGGTAGCTAATGGTAGATAATGGTGATAGTAAATATATAATGGTGACAGTAGATAATGGTGATGGTAGGTAATGGTAGATAATGGTGATCGTAGATAATGGTGATGGTGGGTAATGGTAGATAATGGTGGCAGTAGATAATGGTAATGGTAGATAATGGTAGGTAATGGTAATGGTAGGGTAATGGTGACAGTAGATAATGGTGACCGTAGATAATGGTAATGGTAGATAATGGTAATGGTATGTAATGGTGATGGTAGGTAATGGTAGATAATGGTGACAGTAGATAATGGTGATGGTAAGTGTGTTGAATGTGGTGATGAATGGTGTGAATAAATGAAGGCAATGAATAATGGTAGATAATAGAAAGGTAATAGTGCTTCCCTACAGAGAAAATTAACTCATTAGTACATATGATTAATTATTATTATTATTATTATTATTGTATATTATTATTATTATATTATTATTATTATTTACATATATTGTCCTCTCTTCATCAATCTCTCTCAATTTCTCTCTTCGTCATCTCTCTTCATCGTCCTTCTCTCTCTCAAAATCTTCCTCTCCCATATTCTCTCTTGATCCTTCTCTCTCGTCCTTCTCTCTCAAATCATCTACTCTTCTCCGTCCTTCTCTCTTCATCATCCCCTCTCCAAGTCAACCTTCTCTCTCTCCGTCCTTCTCTCTCCGTCCTTCTCTCTCCGTCCTTCTCTCTTCATCGTCCCCTCTCCGTCCTTCTCTCTCCGTCCTTCTATCTTCGTCGTCCTCGTCGTGGCGGAGTGAAACGTAAACACAAACATCTGCAACACGTCGGGACACGTCGCTCACCATTCAAGAAAACTTATGATTTATTCACCATCATTGATCAGCTGACTGGGAGGGGGGGGGAGGCTATGACGCACGCGCAGGTACGCATATATACACACACACATGCGCGCGCGTTAACAAAGAAGACAAAGAATGGAAGGGAGGGAGGAAGACGAGGAAGGGAAGAAGATGAAGGGAGGAAGGCGGGGAGGAAGACGAGGAAGGGAGGGAGGAAGACAAGGAAGAGAGCCCCTGTTATGACTTGGTTTACCTCAAAGCCTTCGACAGGGTCTCCACGAAAGACTAATCACTAAAGTAGAGGTTCATGGAATTGGTTGATATATTCTAAACTGGCTTAGGGCGTGGTTAGTGGACAGGAAAAATGAGTCAGTGGCACTAAATCCAATTGGGGTAACGTCACTAGTGGAGTACCCCAAGGCTCAGTACTTGGACCATTACTATTTATTCATATACATTAACGACTTACATATTGGCGGAGACAGCAACATAAATAAATTTGCTGATGACACTAAAATAGGCCGCGTAATTAAATCTGACGAGGACTCCGCAAAACTACAGGAAGATCTAAACAAATTTTTCGCATGGTCTGAAAAAATGGCAGATGAAATTTAATGTGGACAAATATAAAGTACTCAGCATAGGAAGTGTAAACAGGGAAACCAGATATCAGATGAACAACGATGATATAGAGAAATCCTCCACACACACACACACACACACACATACACACACACACACACACACACACACACACACACACACACACACACACTCTCTCTCCTCCCCCTGTTGTTAGCTTTACTACACCAGTTACAAAGATAAGCCAAAGACTAACTAGCATTGGTTTATGTACAGTAAGCTAAAACAACTATCTGTGCAGGTGGGGGTCGATATGCTCCGAAATTTTACGTGTGACTAGTGACAGCTCTCATATACCAAAATTTATCGTCCATGGTCTCATATTGTTCCCCACAAAGTATGTACAGATAGTTGTTTTAACTACTGTACGTGTTTTAATCCTGTTTTTTTTAAGTCATACTAAAGATTAACTATTACTCTTGATAACATAATTAACCTTAACGGGGCTGTTCGGTAGTTAGGGTATATGAATGTTGATATTTAATGTTTTATATCACTTAAAGGAGTAAATTGTTGTGTGTGTGTAGTTATTATTACCTTTGATAACGTGGGGAAGGTAATTGCTTTCATTAATTAGTCTGAAGGTAGTTGGGGATGGATGCTTTTATTATTATTATTATTATTATTATTATTATTACTTTTAATTGAATTGAAGATTGTCGCTTGTGGTGAGTGATGGCGTCATTGATTGTGTAATATTTGGTTTTGCGTTGTTATCAATCCATCTCACCCTCTCTCTCTCTCACTTCCCTCTCTCTCACTTCTCCTTTTCTCTCCTTCCATCTATCCTCCTTCTCCCTCTATCCTCCTCCTTCCACTTCATATCCTCTCCTGCTGTAGCTTCACTCTCATGGCCCAGCATAAAGTAATGCTGCTCATCCCACCCTCTTCCCTCCCTCCCCACCCTCCCCCTTCCCTCCCTCCCCTCCCTTCCCCCCCTCCCCCTTCCCCCCTCCTCCCCTCCCTCCTGGACGTGTGTGTTGACAGGACAAATATATGTGTCACCTGTCCTCGGCTTTAATTAAAACACATTTTTCTACCTGGGAGGACTGGCACTTGGGTTGTGGCACTGTGCTTAGTCGTGATTATTTCCTGGTTCGGAGCTCTGACTCGGGTTTTGTTTGATTAGTGACTTTGGGAGGGGGGTGTAGGTTAGGTCTGTCTGTCTCTGAGGTGAGGTTAGGTTATGTTAGAGAAGTTAATCATAAGTTTAAATAAGCTGGGGCGGGGTGGGTTAATCCTCAGGTGGTCCGTATTTCACGACTAAAGGTATCATTTTTGACTGTACTAACGCGCTCAGTGGAAATGATTCAGGTATATCCACAGGTAATCACTTGCACCTGAGTTAATTAATTTCTGGAGTGACTTTTCGCATAATTCTTCTTTTAAGTCTTGACTGTGTTTCACTTACAGATTATTAACTCAACAAACAACTAAGTTAGGTCGTATATCCTGTCTCAGTATATTATAATGGCTGATAGATATACACTACACCACACCACACCACACCACACCACACTACACTACACTACACCACACCACACCACACCACACCACACTACACTACACTACACTACACCACACCACACTACACCACACCACACTACACTAGATCTAACATTTATATTCAACTATTGTGGAAAAAATGTTATAAGGTTTCAACTGAGAAATGAAAGA
The DNA here is from genome assembly GCF_018991925.1 of Homarus americanus. Taxonomy (NCBI): domain Eukaryota; kingdom Metazoa; phylum Arthropoda; class Malacostraca; order Decapoda; family Nephropidae; genus Homarus; species Homarus americanus. The sequence continues at coordinate 3,549,950 of NW_024735442.1, read as the reverse complement.
CAGGAGGACAGTGTACGTGGCTTCGGCGAGGTAATGTGAAACGCTTGAGTATGTTCCGCACCTCTTCTTAAGGCTGTTGAGAGAGAGAGAGACAGAGAACGAGATAGAGTGAGAGAGAGATTGAGAGAGAGAGTGAATACAGCCTACGAATAAGCTCCCCAGTCCTTTGTTAGCATTAGACACGGGCGCACGTTCGTAACTGCAGTAATTTAGAAAACATTTAAAGTGTAGACAGTGTTTTTGTATTATAAATATAGACAGACAGACAGACGGACAAAGAAAGAGACGTACAGAAGACGAATGGCACACTTCACTCCCCAAACACGAGGAATATACCGTACCGTTGAGTGTGGAGTTACCTGTCTGTGTTAACTTGTGTTCCTATAAAGCTGAACATTCGCGCTCATCCCTCCCACTTGCTCTACTTATCACTACACACTCTACTACACACAAACACTACTACTGTACTATTACTTTGCTGTCACTCGGAGTCAAGTAATGACGATCATCCAGTTATGATAGAACGATATGAGTTATTAAAGATGTCATTTTCGTTGGTGAGTTCTGAGATGACTCGAGAGGCCGATACGGGACCGGCAGGGCCGTCCACAGATGTTAAACGTGTGGAGGACTTCATCTAGTGTGGGAGGGGCGGCGGCAGCGTCTTTCTGGTGCTGGCGCTTGTCTGCCTCGGTATGCTGTCGGGCTAACTCGAAAGTATTGACGCCTTCTAATGTGATGCTCCTCCAAGCGTTACGATGTAGAGTAATCGTCTCCCAGGTGAGGGGGTCGATTTGGCACCTTTTCAGGTTTGTCTTAAGACTATCCTTATACCTTTTGAGTTGCCCGCCGGCGTTACGTTTACCATTCGTTAGGTGACTGTAAAGTAGCTGCTTTGGCAGTCTACTGTCGCCCATGCGGGTAACATGGCCAGTCCAGTGTAGTTGTTCATGGATGATGGTAGCCGTGATGCTCCTACAGTTGGTGTCAGCGAGAATACTGGCATTTGTTCTCTTGTCTTCCCAGCGAACTCGGAGAATTTTTTTCTTCTATTTTTTTTTACGGGAATAACCCACCACGAAGATGCCGGAAAACCAGCTTTTAAAGTGAGACATTGTATGAATATGGAAACACAGAAGAAGGCAGAGCATTCCACGGTTTGGCTGTGTGAGGAAAGAAGGATGTACTATAACGGGTCATTCTAGTGTGACTGACATCCACACAGAAACGGTGGGCACCGCTGGCAAGACGTGTGTAACAAGCCCACGGCCTTGCCGGCGTACACAGGATGCCAAATCCACCGAACATTGCCCGTTAAAGTACCTGTAAAAGAGAGAGAGAGTGAAGCAACGTTGCTGCGAAGAGAAAGGGAAGAAAAATTATCAACTAAAGGAGGAGAGTTAATAAGACGAAATGCCTTTGATTCCACCTTATCTAACAGTTGGACAGAAAAAGAGCCACCCCAAAATGGAGCGTCGATTACGTTGGTGAAAGTTTTTAAGTGCCGCGAGGTGCCCTCTGTATGGGGCCCATGTGTCGCTGCCATACAGCAGGGTGGGGAGGGCCACTGCTTGATATACGAGCAGCTTTGTAGATAATTTCAGCTCCCTACAGCTGAACACATGGGTACGGAGTCTGCCAAAGGTTTGAGATGCACATCTGATCCGATGTTGAATCTCTTCATCGATGTCCGCGGTGGTGGACAGGTGGGAGCCGAGATACAGAAAGTAGGCAACATTAGAGAGGGTAGCACCGTTAAACTGGGTGGATGGTGGAGGTGTGTCTGAACCAGGGGCAGGGTGAAAGAGAATCTGAGTCTTACACACGCATCATATCCCTCCTATGTCTCTCCTTCATCATCATATCTCTCTCTTCCTTTTCTCATTCGTTTTATCTTTCCATTCCTCCCCCTCCCTGCTGAGTCACCGCCCATGGAGCGTCGTTAGCCAATCATAAATCGATTAGGCCAATCAGATGGTTTGTTTGCTCTTATCAGTTCTAACGAAGACTACAGACCGTCAACGAGCACAGCGAGGGTTAACGAAGAACACAACGAAGTTTAAAGAACTGTCAACCAATTGTGCAAAGTGGAAGCAAACTCTGATAAACTGTGTCGGAGTTAAACCTGTGAAAATCTTGACCTAACTTAACCTAACCTAACCAACTTATCCTAACCTAACCTAACCTAACCTAACCTAACCTAACCTAACCTAACCTAACCTAACCTAACCTAGCCTAACCTTCAAGATCGTAACACTGAAGTCATGAGCTAAATACTGTACACAGACGTAAAAGACCTCACCTGTTCTGACACCTGCCCGACACACCTGTAAAGTTAATTAATGGAAAGTTTCTTTTATTTTATTTCTCTCGCTCTCTCTTTCTCTCAACTTCTCTCAATTTTTTGGGGGGGAGAGAACTTGGAGAACTTTGGTGGAAATATTCTCAACAGCTGAATGACTTTGTGAGTGTCGGTGTTTTTATTTATGTAATTATTTTATGTTTGATGATTTACCTGGTCGTTTGTGTTAATTTACCAGGTCGTTTACTTAAGTTTACCTGTTAGTTTGTATTAATTTATCAAGCAGCTTGTTAATTTACCTGGCAGTTTATTGTAGTTTACCTAGCAGTTTGTTATTTAACTTGGCAGTTTATTTTAATTAAACCTGGCAGTTTATGTTAATTTACCTGGCAATTTTGTTGAATTTCCTGATGCATTATGTTTTAGGGATGTAGTTACTTTAACGGGGTTTAAGGGGTTGTGTAGTTACTTTAACGGGGTTTTAGGGGTTGTGTAGTTACTTTAACGGGAGAAAGAGAGAGAGAAGAGGGAGAGAGATGAAGAAGGAGGGGAGGTTATAAGGAAGGAGAGAACGATAGGAGGCGTAAGGGGGCGATAGAGAAAAGGAAAGAAGTGAAGGAGAGAGAAGGAATGGAGATAGAAAACGAAGACGGAGAGGAGAAGAAAAAGAAGGAGAAAGAGGGAAGGGAGAAAGAGAGCGAGAGATAGAGAAAGAGAGTGCTAGAGGTGTCTCTTGTACGTCTTCATTATATAAGTGACTGAACAGGGCGGCCGTAGTGGTGTGGGTGACGCGATCCAAAACCACAACAAAAAACAAAAGACTATCGGTTTCACAGGATCCGATAAAATAAAAACACTTAAGATTCTATGATTTATCGGACCGAGTTTAATAACCGATTACAACAAAAACTAATGATGTATTTACCGATTACAACAAAAACTAATGATGTATTTACCGATTACAACAAAAACTAATGATGTATTTACCGATTACAACAAAAACTAATGATGTATTTAATCGTATTTCTTATGATCCGATTTTGTGTGATAGATAATGTCCTTAACCGATTTAATATTTGGTTAAAAATATAAATCGGTGCGGATGAGTTTGATGGGGGGGGTTGATGGGGGGTGAGGGTGGGGTGAGGGGAAGGGTGGGGTGAGGGTGGGGTGAGGACCTTTTAAAAGTGCTCTCGGCGGTGTGAGGTCGGCTGGAGGAGATGGGAGGGGACAGGACATGGATTTGAAGGAGGGAGGGAGGGAGAGAGGGAGGGAGGGAGAGAGGGAGGGAGGAGAGAGGAAGGGAGGGAGGGAATGTTCCTTGATAATTAATTCATCCCTCACCACTGGAGGAGCTGACCCGCCGACTTAGGCCTAGTTCCTGAGGGGAGAGGGAGGGTAATTCTGAGGGGAGAGAGAGAGAATAGTATCCATCTATCACTGTCTGAGGGGAAGGCGTGCCAGCTCTAAGGAGAGAGGGGAGGTTAGTTAGTTCCTGAGGGGAAAGAGTTAAGAGGGGATAGAGGGAAGTGTAAAGGGATAGAAAGAAGGAAGGAAAGGGGGAATGAAGAGGAGGAAGAGATAATGTCGATGTCTTGTGGTAAGGAAGTGGGAATGGAGAAGGGGAAGAGGTGGAGAAGGAAGAGGGGAAGAGGTGAGAAAGAAAGGAAGGTAAGGAGAAAATGAGGAAGAGGTGAGAAAGGAAGAAGGTAAGAATAGGAAGGGAAAATAGAGAAGAGAGAGAGGTGAAGGGGAAAGAAGAAGGGGAAGAAAGAGGAAGGAAGGGGAAGAGGATTGATGTTACCCAGGTAAGGGCAGGTGAGGAAGTAATTAACCACCACTTACAATGAACACGGTTTTCCTGTTAACTTAACTCGGGAATAGGAGTTAACGGGGTTATGCATTTTAAACGGGATTCCTGTTAACGGCCTCACATATAAACGGAATTGCTGTCAGTTAAGGGGACACGTACAGACAGGTGTGAGCGTTATAAATGTACACACACAAGTGACATTTTGGGGCTTCAACACACCTGAAGTATTAATCAGGTGTGTTTATACCTGCGACGACGAAATGTCAGGTGGAATAACAGAACAGGTGTGGGAGGGGAGGGGGGGGGACATGACTGTTTGTGTTGATAAATGTACTCACACACACACACACACACACACACACACACACACACACACACACACACACACACACACGAGTTCAGTTGTGAGTTAGACATATTAGTAATGATTTTTTTTTTGTATACATTAAACCATTATTTAGTTTTATCAATGTGTTTTATCAGTTTCTATATGGGTTAAACTCCCACCAGGATAGAAATTGTAATTTGTAGGTTAATTAAAGTTTAAATCAAGGTATTGTAGGTAAATATTTGAAGTGGTGATATATTAGTCATTGAAGTTTGAATAAGATTAGAAGCTCAAGGTGGATTAGGTTAGGTTAGGTTAGGTTAGGTTAGGTTAGATTAGATTTGGTTTGGTTTGGTTAGCGGTAGGTTAGGTTAGTGTTAGGTTGGGTTAGGTTAGATTTGGTTAGGTTATGTAAGATGAGGTTAGGTTAAGGTAGAGGAGGTTTGGTTAGTGTTAGAGGGGTTAGGTTAAGGTAGAGATGAAGTTATATAATCTATATTTAACAAAACTTTAAAACTAATTCGAGGGAAAGTTATCAAACTCAGCTGTCCTTAAGTGGAAGAAAGTTTGTCTGGGGGAAATGTGATTTGAGTTGTTCTCTCTCTCTCTCTCTCTCTCTCTCTCTCTCTCTCTCTCTCTCTCTCTCTCTCTCTCGTGGTTACCTTAAAAAAAATTGAGTGGCAGACCATTTGTTGACCCACTTCACAGGCTTAAAACACCGTTAATTGTTTGGTTTTGTTTGTTTTTGTTTGGTTTTGCTTGTTTTTTGTTAAGAATATTTACTTTCTGTTCTGGTTGTTAGAGAATGACGTAATCTACACTTCTTTTGTTATTATTTAGAGGAGGAACGATGGTAAGAAAGTGTTGCCATTGGTCAGTCAGTCGTTAGAATCAGCCAACCAGGAGCTTATTCATGTATGACGTCTTGGCTCATCTTGTGACGTCATCTTACTCGTCATTACCCATTGATGTCTTTTGTTGTGTTGACGAGATTCTCTTATTTAACCCTGTCGGAGCTGCCCCCCCTATCCCCTCCCCTCATCCCCCTCCTCCTCCCCCCTCCTACCCCCCTCCTCCCCCCTCCCCTCAAACAATAATCAATAATACACAAGATTTATTGTTTTTGTCACATTTAAAGGGAAGAATAAGGTGGTTGTCATATGCCATCTGTGGAGGCGGTCATCACTCCAGCTGGTGCGAGTCTTGACCTGCTTAGCGAACCATCTGGGCCAGTGAGGGGGGAGGGGGGGGGAGTGAGGAGAGACTTTGAAGCCCTATACTCGTGTCACCCATCGTCATCGTCATCATCATCGTCACTATCATCGTCACCATCATCGTTACACACACACACGTATTTTCTCCTATCTTATCTCTCGTTACATCTGTATTTACATTACTTAGTCTTTTAATAGTATGTAAACGATGGTGGGGGGCGGGGAGGGGGGGGGGCGTTGTTGTGGCGTTATTAAGGTAATATTGTGGCGTTAACGACCAGCCGCTGGAGCACGTTACTGGCGTTCATTTTGGTGCTGATGAAGAGAGAGATAGTCCGCGTCCCTTTAATTGTTAGGTCGTCCGTTGGGTATTATTTGCTCGGTACTCCGCGGGTTACTACTACTACTACTACTACTACTACTACTACTACTACTACTACTACTACTACTACTACTATTACTATTATTATTATTTTGTGTGGTAATAAACTTAAATTAATCAGCATTACCAAGAAAATAGTAGGCCATCTTACCATGTAGGCCTACTCAAAGTGTTGCCATTTGACTGTAGGCCTACTCAAAGTGTTGCCATTTGACTGTAGGCCTACTCAAAGTGTTGCCATTTGACTGTAGGCCTACTCAAAGTGTTGCCATCTGACAGTGTAGGACTACCCACAGTGTTGCCATCTGACTGTATAGGCCTACCCGCAGTGTTGCCATCTGACTGTAAGCCTACCCAAAGTGTTGCCATCTCACTGTATAGGCCTACACAGTGTTGCCGTCTGACTGTATAAGGCTACCCAAAGTGGTGCTGCCATCTGACTGTATAGGCCTACCCAAAGTGTTGCCATCTGACTGTATAGGCCTACTCACAGTGTTGCCATCTGACTGTATAGGCCTACTCACAGTGTTGCCATCTGACTGTATAGGCCTACTCACAGTGTTGCCATCTGATTGTATAGGCCTACCCACAGTGTTTTCATCTGACTGCGTGTAGGACAAGACAGCTTCTGTATGACATCTGCACACACTACACCTGTCTGCGGGTACATCTGCACGGTAGGCCTACATGCCGCTGTAACCCTGTAATAATTATTCGGGTAATATTGTAGATTAGTATCGTGGTCCACATCCATCATGGCGGCTCAGGTGTCGTGCACTCCTCAGTACAGGTACGACTAATTAAATCAGGTAAAACTCAATCAAACGGATAAACCTAACTAAGCAACTAAACCCAGCCTCCTCTACCTGACATAACTAAGATAATATTATAGGTTAGGTTAGGTTAGGTTAGGTTAGGTTAGGTTAGGTTAGGTTAGGTTAGGATAGGATGCTTTAACTTGTTTTAAATGTTAGTTACACAATTTTAACACAAATTCGATTTAGAAATAATAAAAATTCACGAGTCTTGTGATAGAAGTTGATAATTTAAAGAACATTTCTCCTGTGACGTTTGTTGAAAAAAAAACACCAAATAATTAGTTAAATTGACCGAGATAAAGATCTATTTAATTACTGGAGTTATTATATAAATTAGTATGTTGGTGATGGAGGTGGTGTTGGGGGTGATGGAGGTGGTGGGGGTGGGGGGTGGATGGAGGTGTGGGGTGGGGGGGTAGGGGGGTGGTGGGGGTGATGGAGGGGGGGTGATGGAGGTTGATGGGGGGTGGATGGAGGTTGGTGGGGTGATGGAGGTTGGTGGGGGTGATGGAGGTTGGTGGGGGTGATGGAGGTTGGTGAGGGTGATGGAGGTTGGTGAGGGTGATGGAGGTTGGTGGGGGGTGATGGAGGTTGGTGGGGGTGATGGAGGCTGGGGTGATGGGGGTGATGGAGGTTGGTGGGTGATGGAGGTGGTGGGGGTGATGGAGGCGGATGGGGTGATGGATGGGTGGGGATGGGGTTGGGTGATGGAGGTTGGGGTGATGGAGGTTGGTCGGGGGTGAAGGAGGTTGGGGGGTGATGGAGGTTGGTGGGGAGGAGGTTGGTGAGGTTGGTGGGTGGATGGTGAGGTTGGTGGGGGTGTGGAGGTTGGTGGGGTTGGTGGGGGGTGATGGAGGTTGGTGGGGGTGAGGGAGGCTGGTGGGGTGATGGAGGTTGGTGGGGTGATGGAGGTTGGTGGGGGTGATGGGTTGAGAGGCTGGTGAGGGTGATGGAGGTTGGTGGGGGATGGAGGTTGGTGTGATGGGTTGGTGGGGGTGATGTTGGTGGAGGTGGTGGGGGGTGATGGAGGTGATGGAGGTTGGTGGGGTGATGGAGGTTGGTGGGGGATGGTGATGGAGGGTGGTGGTTGATGGGGTGATGAGGTTGGTGGGGTGCTGGAGGTCGGTGGGGGTGATGGAGGTTGGTGGGGGAAGGAGGTTGGTGGGGTGATGGAGGCTGGTGGGGGGTGATGGAGGTTGGTGGGGTTGGTGGGGGGTGGGGTTGGTGAGGGTGAAGGAGGTTGGTGGGGGATGGAGGTTGGTGGGGTGAGGGGGTGGGGGGGGGTGATGGGGTGATGGGGGTTGGGGGGTGATGGAGGTTGGTGGGGGTGATGGAGGTTGGTGGGGGTGATGGAGGCTGGTGGGGGTGATGGAGGTTGGTGGGTGGGAGGTTGGGGTGGTGGGGGGTGGAGGAGGTGGTGGGGGTGAGGAGGTTGGTGGGGTGAAGGAGGCTGGTGGGGGTGATGATGATGGAGATCGGTGGGGTGATGGAGGTCGGTGGGGGTGAGGAGGGTGGGGGTGAAGGAGGTCGGTGGGGGTGAAGGAGGTTGTGAAGGAGGTCGGTGGGGGTGAAGGAGGTTGTGGTGGAGAAGAAGTAATATTAAGATAAACAAGAATAATGACGAGTGGGGACACAGTAAGAGTAAGGCTGAGGCCCAGGTGAGGTGGAGGCCCAGGTGAGGTGGAGGCCCAGGTGAGGTGGAGGCCCAGGTGAGGTGGAGGCTCAGGTGAGGTGGAGGCCCAGGTGAGGTAGAGAGGCAGGTGAGGTGCGGTGCCATAAGAGGTGTTGGGCTGTGTCAGCCTTGAGGGGCTTCCCCATGGGTGTGCCCTGCGTTATGTGTGCCACCACCGGCCTCCTCGCTCCCCTCACTCCCTGGCACATACGCACGCACGCATCACACGCACTAACGCACGCACTCACTCCTCCCCCGCCCGTCCACTTTAATATCGCTAATAGGATTGGTGGTGCAGCCTAGGCAGTGCTGGGCGGCCCGGCCCCCCGCCCGCCCGCCAGTGTGACCAGGTGCCTCCCTCAGTGCCTTGTGTGTGTCAGCCGCCACCACCGCCTCCTTCACGTCAACTTATTTTATTGTTAAACGTTGTCAGTCCTTATTGAGACAGAGCAGCGGCCATGGTTGGTGGTGCAAGTGTGTACATGTGTTTTGAGCTCACCTGCCTCCTGGGAGCGCTTGGCGGGTGTTAGAAGCTCCTGTCCACCTTCCGTCCCGTGCCCAGTGAGGACGATCATGTCCACTTACTGTGATATAGGTGCCCTCCGTCGATAGTGTCGCCTCGTGCGTGACCGTCCAAGTGTGTGTGTGTGTCAAATATGGCCTCGGGCAGCATGTGAGTGACACACGGTGTGCTCAGTGCTCGTCAACATGCCCACCGATCCGGGCAACGCCCCCTCCCCGCCCCTCATGGGGGCCTACTGGAGAAGAAATGCTAGGGACCAGGGCAGCTCACACGAGGGCCTCTACAAGGCCCCTCGAGGTCAGCTGACTCGCAACAAGAGCGTCTCCAGCTCCGTCCTGCCCTCCATCAGCATCATGGTGGACGAGGCGTCCAATAAGTCCACGGTGGAGAACGTATACGATGGCAGGAGGGGAGGGCGGCGCGACTCTCTGAGCGTGCAGAACCTCAACCATACCTACACCAGCAACTCCATCACCGACTCCTACCTCTCCCACCCCAACCTTAACTCCGACCTTCTGCAGGGCACCATGTACCTCCGTCCTGATAAGAGGGCGAACTATATGCATCACCACGAGAACAGCAAACAGGAGCTGGATCATCAACGGCAGATGGACGACGCCTACAACTCCGGCAACACCTACCACTTCCGCTCCTCCTTCCTCTCACTGTTTACCAAGAAAAGGTAGACACTGATCCATATAGGGGGTAGGAGGAAGAAACAAAAGATTACAGACAGATAGACAGAGAGATATATAGAAGCATTAGGGGGGAGGAAATATAAATACAGGCAGGAGAAAGTGATAGGAGAAACAATAGAGAAGGAAAATATACATAATAATGAAGAGAATGACGTCAGTAGACTCGATAACATATCACGTGTATCAAACATTGTAGAGATGACATGACCCAAGTTAACCTCAGCTGACCACACTGACCACACGCCCGGGAGGTGGGAAACCATGCTTTATAACCAACAGTCTTACGGAAAAATTTATATTAGCAAAAAAATATTTAATTTTATTTAAAAAGTTCGTAGATACCATATCAATGAAATGCTTCGCGTGAAAATATTCATATATATTTTTTTCCGGAAACTTTGACTACTTTACCGCAAACTTTCCGTCTTTTTACAATATATTTTCTTTGGTTATCATAAACTTTGATTATCTTTTCTATTAACTCTTTATTTTTTTCTATAAACATCAGTTATTTACTATAAACTGTCATTTATCTGTGTTCTAAACTTTTATAACCGAAAAGGTATATTACTGTGTGAGTGAGACACCAACACTTGTCACCTCACAACACACCTACACACTCACACACACACACCTACACACACACACACACACACACTACACACACATACACACACACACACCTACACCTACACACACACACACCTATTAAAAATAAACCACAAGTGTTTTAATTTTGTTTAGGGGGTATTTTAGGTAGTGGTATTTTGGCGGTGGTATTTTGTTATATTGTATGTGACTGAATCAAACCTATTTTGACAAGTTTCTTTACGCCATTTGCCTCTGTCTACCCAGCAGTAATTGGGAACCTGGATGTAAATCGATTTGTGATCCGCAAATCCATTTACATCCAGGGGTAATGGTTGGCCAGTGCAGTTGGCGAGTTGTCCGGTCTTCTCGGACTATTCCTTGACACTGGGTCATGCAGTTCGTTAACTTAGGGTGTGGTTGTTGTGTTGGCGACAGCTTCTTTAACAAATTCACGCCTAGGTGGCCCTTGGGCCGGCCATCCTCGTTACACGAGGGGCAACCATTATTATACTGTGCCACTACTTTGGATAACTTGGTGGGTTAGGTTAGATGGGCTGATACGACCTATGGGTAAATTAGGGTAGGACAGGTTGGGGACGCGGTGAGGATAGGTTGGGATAGTTTGATAAGGAGGAGGAAATCAGTGTTGGCTGGTTGGTTGGTCTTGGGGCTAAACCGCTAAACAGTCTCGTCTCGGTTGGTTCGTTCTGGGATGAATTGGGATAGTTGACGCTCGGATGATCTAGCCATGGTCTAGCTAAGAATAGGCTGAGCTTAGATGGCCTAGCCTGACCTAGTTCGACTACATCCGGCTTGATCTGGTTTGTGCCGTCAGCGACTCAACCCCTATTAAGCATTGTTCTGGCCGACTCTCACGTTGACACCATTTCCTTCACAGAAAACGAACAAAAACACACAAATACTTCACTTTAAAGGGGTAACTTGAAAGAAAATCCACATCCAGTTCTGACCTCAAGTTTATCTCAACAAAACCAACCACGAACTTTGCTGCTATGTTCTTAGGAATGGTTCTATGGTGTGTCTCGATGGATGGAGATATAGTGCATGGTATATAGAGAGGTGGAGCGCTTTACAGTACAGTGTGAGGAAAGTGAGAGAGGTGTATAGATAAGTGGAGATAGATTCCTTGAGTTTGGACGCGGGTGGACGTTGAAAGGCATCCTAGGGCCTTTTAAGGTTTAAGCAGGCGGTAATTCCCTGCCGGCCTCTCTCGCTGCCGCCCCACCTCCCTCCATCCTTCCCAACACACACACACACACACACACACACACCTGTACCACGTTGACTAGACAAGTATAAAATGTGATCAAGGGAATAAAAAACAAAAACAATGAAAATAAAACACCATTCAAACGCCGGGACAATATACACAAAAAAAAAACACAGACATAACACACCTGTCGTTCATTAAAACAGGTGAGAGCTCAGTAGACAGGTGCTTCTTGTTACACCTGTGAAATAAGTAAAACAGATGCTCTAACTGCGATTTTTACCCTCTCTCCAAAATTCCATAAACTGATTGACTCGGTAATCCAGTCACTCGGTAATCCAGTCACTCGGTCAATCACTCACTCGGTCACTCAGTCACTCGGTCACTCAACCACTCGGTCACTCAGCCACTCGGTCACTCAGCCACTCAAATACCGATTAAACAACGTTGACCCCCAATCACGACTTCTCTATTCTAGTCAGATACCAAGACTGTATCCTGTATGAAACACGTATGGCGATGGGTAGAAGTGACATACATACATACATACATACATACATACATACATACATACATACATACATACATACATACATACATACATACATCCATGGCACACTTGAAGTCCACGTGACCTCATTGTCAGGCGCTTTGTACGTAAGACTGTATTGTATGTAGGTATATATATGTAGGACACACACACACACACACACACACACACACACAC
>NW_024735442.1:3423211-3537552 GCF_018991925.1 Homarus americanus | reverse complement strand
GAAAACGGGACAAGGAATGAAATCTGCCAACCATTTTATTAAAGGTATCAAATTATATCCTCAATATTCAAAAAAGTTTATAAAATATTTGCATACAATTTCAACACATTATGAAGACTTTCCATGAGATATTGACAACACCCTCTCAATGACAAATGGTCTTTCAACAATATTCAACACTTACTAACTTAACAAGATGAATTACCTGTGTTAATGCACATCAGGTCTTGAGATAAAATTTGACTAAAGAAAGATGGATGTGAAATAATATCCATTTGAGACTACTATTGATGCAGAAATTAGAACATCAAATGAGAGCTCATAAATGTAGAACAAAGCTTTTCCAATAAACATTGTATCCAAGATGATATTTTAAGCAAATGTTTACAACTTGTACTACATAAGTTATATCTCTGCTTACTAATGTAAAAAATATAAATACATACAATAAAAATCTGATAAAACAAAATAGAGTATTATTATGAGTGATATTTATCCAACACAAAATGATATAAATTTCAATGAAAACAAATTACAAAACTATTGACTTCTTTGCACAGGCTGAGTCATGTTGCATCTGTGTAACAAAGCGCGTTGGCATTTGAGCCTTCGTTGTTGAGCGTCAGAAATTACACAGTGAATGCATAAGAGCATCTAGATCATCTTAATGATGTGACTGTAAAACAATATAGCATTTTTAATGATACAGTATTCATGATTGTATGTTAAAATATTATCCCTACTCGACTGGAGCTATAGGCAATGGGGAATACAACCACAAAACCATTGCCATATGCCAAGATTTATTCAGAATTTTAAATGAGGCATGTTCATGGTTGTGCTTGACTGTCCAAAGGACGATCGGAGAGTGTAGTACTGTGCCTCCAGCTAGAACAGTTCATAGTGATAACAGTGACCGTTGTGGAAACTTCAAAATAATTGAAGTGGGAAAAAATATTTGGAAGAAGCAATAGGCATGGGTGCCTGAGAGTAACTGAGACAAAATACTGGTGCCGCAGAGAAAGAGTTTTGTGTGTTTTCTAGAGGACTGTGATTGTGCATATGATTTACCATTCATAGGGAAATATACAGTAATATACTTAGTGATAGCACCAACAACCCACCTAGGAAAACTGGAAAAGAAAACAAAAGATAAAATAACATGGGCTCTAAGATGGGTCAGTGTAATAATGTAAAGAACTTCTATAATTTCTACCATATTATACTACAAATTACTTCAAAATTCTAATAAACTTTTAGTGTAATATGTGTGAACAAAACTTGTAACTCAGTCTTTAATACTAGATATTACAAAATTGTCATATTAATGTATCAGTTTTTCTTGTAGATAAATGGCGAGGTTGGAAGACCCTCCTTACTACCCCAGTCTCAGGTGACGTCACTATTACCCATATGTAGCCCATATAGAAATACAGTGATATCTCTGTTACCCGGAACAATTACTGCAAAGCACTTCCGGGAATGAGAGATTTCTGGGTAAAGAGGCGACTCTCTCAAAGCCGGAAAAAATCCCTTTCCTGGAATTTTCCGGGTAACGGCAAAATATTCCCGGTTCCAGAAATTGCACATCTCTTGAACCCGGAAAAATATCCCCCATTCCTGGAATTTTCCGGGTACTGGATTTTTTGGGGGAATTTTCGGAAAATGTGCCTGATTTTTATATCTTAAACCCGGAAAAAAACTCCCCAATTCCCAGAAATTTCTTGGTACTGGGAAAATTTTCTCAGAATTTTCCAGAAAATGAGCCCCTTGGAAAATCATTCCCAAAGCCAGAATTTTCCTGAAAGTTATGGCTTTGGGAATGATTTTCCGAGAAAATTTCAATTACGGATATCGGAGAGTTCCAGGTTTGAGGGATTCCAGGTAACGGAGATATTACTGTAAAGTAAGTCCTCGTTTAACATTGTTGTTTCGTTATAATGTCGCTACGCTTTAGATACCTATGATTCGGACAACGTCCCGCCGATTCGGTATAACGTTGTCACGGACTACTTTGTACGGAGTGTCACCCTCTCTCATCCAGTCAGAGCGGGAGGAGGAGCCACCCTCCTACTCTCCACCACCCACCACACACTCGCTCAACCTACGCCCATCATTGAGTACAATACAAAATGATTTAGTTTATTTATCTTTATGGACGTCTAATAATATTATATATATACTATTATCTATAAAAATTCCATTGAATTTATGTACGTATATTTAATGTATTTTATGGGGCTAAGGGAGGCTGGGGAACGTAACTCCCATTTTATCTATTTCCTAAGGGGAAAATTGAATCTGTTAACTTTGTTACCATCAACGTCGCGGTTTTCAGGAACAGAACCACGACATTAAGCGAGGACTTACTGTACAAATAAAGGACCCATGATTATCCCACATAACTGATATTTACGAGAACCATGCCTAAAACATCTGGTCCCCCATTATGCTCATACATACTTGAGTCTCTCTGCCTACTCCCTCATCCTCCAACATACTGTACTTGATTCTCACTGTCCAAATTTCTTTGATCATCATTAAGACTTTGAGTGATGATGGCAACGTAGCTATTTGACACCATTAAAGGCATAGTGTAGTTTTCCTTCCACACAATAAACAAATGACTATGATTCTAAATTTTGGGAGGCCAGAACGAACAGTGTTGCATTCTGGGAAGGAAAAGGGAGGTGGGAAAGGAGTTTGAGAGGAAAGGAGGTGGACATTACTTGGCTGTACAATACTTAGTTATATCTTATACCTGTAGTCTGTATACTGTGCTTATAACAATGTGCCAGAAGCTTCTAAAACATAATACTAATGAGAATATTACTGTACTACCTATCTAATGATCTACTCTCAACAGGAATAGATTTTTACACCGACAGGTTTTGTCGTGGAGTACACCTAGGGAAGGGATCGTTACACTTCATGAACACATCAATGCTGCTTTGTAACCATATTCCTCTGTAACAGTACACTGTTCATCTGTGGGCTATACTGTACATAATGTCCTATATTCATATTTTGGCAAAGCACTCCTAATTCCACCACTGATGAAGAGGGTAGCTATACTTTTTAATATACATGGAATAAATCTCAAAGTTGCTGCTTCCACCTTTTTATAAAACGATGTATAGCATGACACACTTCTAAGGGCGCGTCCGTCATCAGGTCATGACCCCCACCAGGAACCATCTCCAAAAATGCTCTGGGGATTGTCTGTAAAAGAAATTACAATTTACATATTTTATAAACTTATCCTTATTATCTTGTAAGGTTATATTTAAGATTAAACTAAGACTGGTTATAGTGAACATAATGACTATTACCCTGGTTTTTATTTTTTTCTACTTAAAGATTTTGCATGTGTAATCTACAATATGTTGGCATTTCATGATTCACAGGATTTGCATTCTGGTCAAAATGGCAGAGGTATTTTGTTTTCTCTGTAGTCTAATAATGTTTTGTTTTATATTACACCTGTGTACCTTGAAACAATTATGGTATAAGCTCTAGTACAGGGGTTCTTAACCTGGGGTCCATGGACCCCTTGGGGGGTCCATGGATGGGCTTCAGGGGGTCCGTGAAGGTCAGATAAAAATTTAACATTTATCTTCAATCCAAACAACAACATCCTTCACATTGAAATGAACTTTTGAGCAGAATTAAAGTTTTGTTTTGTTTAATTTGCACAAGATGATTGTATTTCATTTTTGTATGGAGTGGCCTTTAATTTTTGCATAAAAAAGTGTGAAACATAATTCTTTGTTAAGATTGTTTACTTTATTCATACTTATGTCATACACTGTATGGGGCAATGAATTTTCAATAAAATAAAGTATATTCATTGCATGCAAAAGTTGTGTTTATGTGCATTTTTCTAGGGAGGGAGTCCATAGCTTTCACCAGATTCCCAAAGGGGTCCGTGACTCAAAAAAGGTTAAGAACCACTGCTCTAGTGATATACAAAAAAATTTAAACTTCCTATACAATAATAGACTTTTGTCCCCAAAGCCCATACATTAAACTAAAATTGATGTCTTCCATTATATAAGTTATAAAAATGCTACTATGTCTTGGTCAGCCATAATTATGAAGTGACAAATTTTATAAAAAAATAATCAAATTCTGTCCAAAATGTATGGATTTTTCCTACATGCTGACCCAAATCAAAGTCATTCTTATTTCTTGGCTCAATCCCATTATCCCTAGGGATGCTGCCTTAACAATGCAGTGTTTCAAAGACTACTGGAATCTGATTTTGTAAATAAGAAATTGTTCTTCAGCTCAAGCATCATGAACATCATGGTATGCTCCACTGACCAGTTTTATAATGTGCTTTGACAAGTACTGAGTGGTAAAGCTAAAGATACAAATTTAAAGGGATAGGAAAAATAATAAGTTGAAGTAAAGTTGTGGTATAAATACTGTATATGAATGAAGTGTAATTTTCATGATTTGATTTAATAGTGTTGGTGGTACAGCAGTAGACCACAAAACTCTCACCAATATGTCAAGGGTTCGATCCTTGCCAGGACACACACAAGAAGTGTATTATCCTGTATGACCCTACCAAACATCACAGGTTTCCCAATTCTTGGTTTTCTCCTGTACGAACACTAGATAGACCAACTGCCCAAACAGCTAGTAAGCTAATAAGTGGCGAAAATTGTAAGAAAAATATTGGAGTGAATCAATGGTTTAAATGATCAAGTATGCATTTTAGGTGATCTAAAATTTATAATTTATAAAAAATTCTGCATATTCACAAGCCCTGGGAACATGTGTCCCCCAGATCATAGCATCCCTTCCATACCAATGTCCTCTGCAGAACTAAAGCAGTTATCACATTGGGGTAATTTTTTGTGGGTTTCTAAAACTTTGTCCTTGTTTTAAAGGATCATATTGTCGACTCCCTATCGAATATGAACCGTGAGGACAATGGTCTTCAACTGAATCAGTAATAAAAGTGGTGGAGCTCTTTTAAGGCAGCTGCATCTTCTTGCACCAAAATGTAACACTTCACCCTTGTAAGTGCAAGTCCCCAATTCAGTAGCAGGAGAGTTCCTAATTTTTCAATTAAGCCTTTTGCTTCTTTGGGCCTCACATCTCTACAATTTGGTACATCTTTGCTGCTAAACATCAGAAAGATTCAAAGTAGGTGACTCTGGTCCATGATGAAAACAATCATATGAAAGTCTAATGTTCACAGAGTAAATGCTTCTTATTTTATTCGGGTTGGTAATACAGTATTGCATAGTTTTCAAGAAATATACGATGGTATATTTTTATATTCTAAGGAAGGTGAATTGACTCGGAACAAAGGCAAGAAACGAAGGAAATCATAAAGACGGAAAATTGACTCGGTGTGATAGCTCCTCAAGCAGAACAAAGCATCCTCTGCAGAAAATAGTTTCCTCTAGCATAAGATGTCCCCTTAAGATGAAGGTCTGATTAGTATCACTTTTTCTAAAATTAGTCAGAAAATATTAGAAGGGTAACAACAGTTTTAGCATTCAAGTGTGTATGACAATTACCAAATGGCTGAAACTGTATAAAGGATTCTCTATGTGAAAGCCAACACAAGGTATTTTACTGGACACAGAATATATGCAAATTTCACATGAATTGACTACGTGGAACTGGATGGATTTCCATGATTCACTAGTGATGAGTTTTGGAAGTTATCAGGTTATCAGTTTATCAACTAAATGGTACCAGTGACTTGGACACTTGTCATTGGGTGGTAACTCATAGTTCCAGTTTATTAACATCATAATTCAAACTTTACCCTTTCCTAACAAAGACAAGAAGAGTACAGTAAAGTACTCACCCTCTCCATTTCACACATTTCTACCAGTGAGACCCGGTCATCCTTCATCCCCTGCAACAGTAAGGTGGGGACTGTGATACGGCGGTGGAATGCCACATCCCCTTCAGGCCAGTTCTGTCCCTTTGCCACATACTCCAGAACATAACGAGGCGTCGGTGTGATGTCTGACCCAGAGAGTGTGGCGGAAGCAAAATGTTTTCCTCTTGGAGCATACAGAATCTCACGACTGTTGGAGAGTCAAGAAACTTAAAGGAAACATCACATCAAACTTTATTTTAAAGCAAGTACAGTCTCTCCTCGACTTACGACATATTCGACTTACGACAACCCGGACATACGACGGCCCTGATCGTATAAAATATTCTTCACATTACGTAGTTTCGAGTCCCGACGTTGGTGATCGCGCTGTGTACTGACAAAATTTTTTTTTGTAAATCTCTTTAAAATGGCTGGCAAGCGTAAAAGTGAGAGTTCTCGAGGTGCTGAGAAGAAAAAGAAACGCCCATTTTAGAATTTCTATGTATTATCTTCGCCTTTTCGACTTACGACCTGGTCGTCGGTATGGAACCCAGTTGTAAGTCGAGGAGAGATTGTACTGTAATATATAATATTCCAGTTTCCCAAAGACTTTTTTTTGCTCAAGTACATTACATATTATCATATCTAAATAGTATTATAAAAGGATTCAGACCATATGATCAAATCCTCCATATCTCTGCAGTTAACAAAAAATATGTAGGTGAGTTGGGCCTTAAGACCCTAATATCTCCACATGTTCTCCAGGCTGAAAGTACATCTGGATTTGGAGGGAAGTTATGTTACTACAGCTACAGTATTTACAAAAAGGGTAATGGTGGAGGAGACAGTTAACAACAGAAATACTATATGGAACGGAACCACAATTTCTGAAGATACTATTTGCATGATACTGAACATGAAAATGGAAGAAAGCATGCACAGAGCCCCCTAGAACCTGACCTAACCTACCTAACCTCCTAACCAGTGCATGCTCATTTTGATTTTCTTACTTACTATCATCCAAACAACATTTGTAGAAAAAATATTAAATTCAATCTAATATACTGTACATTATAATAAACACGCCCGATGAGATCATTTGTTTCTTGACATTTAAACAAAGACCATGGGTGCTCCCATATATAACAGAAGACGATGTGAACCAGAACATCATCACCACAGGAGATCTGACGGCACCAAAATTATGGTAAATAATTTATTTCTTTGCCTACAGAGGATAATCAATTTTCACATTGTTTTTAACCATGTCATTTCCTTCTTCTTTCATACCCTGCCTACTAACAAGTAATTTATGATCGAAGGATAGGCTAAAAAAATACAGTACGGGTACTTGTATACTTCAATGTTGTTGTTTCGATTTTATTACTTGGTATCATCCAAACAACATCTGAAAATTTGGTGTAATTCCATCAAGTTTTTCTGATGCTAATGGTCTCCACCTTTACCACAAAAAAGCAATACTGGTACATATGTGTAAAAATGAAGCATCAAAATATACGGACACTTGAACTGAACTTGGTTACATTATTTTGAAAAATAATTTAGATCTGACATTTGTGTACAGTATTACAAATGATTTTCAGATTCACTAAAAAAATGTCATCACTTAATACTGTAGTTTATAGCTGTCTGGCCATTTCATGTAGATTTTTATGGATAAATATAGTAAATTAACACAAAGTAACAAAATTAAAATTTCCATTTAAACATACAGTATAGTAATCAGTAGTAGTACTGATACTGTTAGTGCTTTAAAACATCACAGCCTTCAGAAAACTTCAAAGGAAATTATGTTTTATCATTGTGGTCACAAAATGCATTTTTTCATGGTTTCTAAGAAATCTTAAATATGGGAAATCAATTAGCATAATTTAAATGGGGGTCAACTAATGTTATCCAAAAGTCAAAAGAAATATTTCATAATATAAAATGTAGAGCAAGACTCACCTGCAACAACCGCAGGCCAAAAAGGGACTTAGAAATGTGGCAAGATGCGAGTGCAAGATAGATTTGCTTGGAGGGTTGGGAATCAGAGGGTTAGGCCCGCCACAGCTGGCCATTATAACCAGACGTACTGACAGTGCTCGGCCTCTTGCTAGTGCTGCAGCCAGGGAGCATCTGTTATACAATGTCTTAATATTTTTACTGGGCATAGTACAGAGCAAAAGAGTAATAAATAAGTTAATGCCATCATTAAAATGAACAACAATATGAAGTACACGTAGTTGATAATTGAGTAATCTGATATAAAAGACTTTTAGACATTTCTGTCAGATTTACTGTCATGCAAATCAACATGTGTAAATATCTCCATACAATAATAATCGGTTTAAAATATGGAAAACCAATGGCCTTCATGGAGCCTTGTTGTGGACATCATATGTGAACAAATCTTTTACATCATCGAGAATGAATGAATGGATGACAGTGTGTTTTACAAGTGATTCCTGCCACCCTGAAAAGATGAAGGTAAGAGTTGGTATGATTAAAAACAAAAACAACAGAAACATAAAAATTAACATCCTCCTGCATATAAAATTAGATTTACACTTTCAAGAGTGAAAATATCTCTGGGGTTACATTAAAATGACTCAACACCAATAAATAACATTATATCAGTAGCATACAAAGACACCCCTGGGAGCTTGATGTCAGAATAGTATAAAATATGAGAGTCCTATCGTATGATCTGCTGATTCTCTCCAAGGTCTCAATTTATAAAGGAATGTGAAACATCCCTTGGTGATGTTATGATGAAATGGTGATGCACATTAAATGAAAATATATTACTGATTGACAATATCCATACAACCACTGAATGAATATTTTAACTGAGAAAAGAAAGAGTTCTTACCCATAACCATGACCAATAACAACACACTTGCGTCCTTGTGGCACGAACAGATCGAATACGAGTGTTATGTGGTCGAGCATTTGTGAAAAGGTGTATTGGGAAGCATCCTTTGGTGCTGAGCTTAGCCCATGACCCATTAGATCTGGGGCTACAACCTGAGAGAAATGAACAACTTTCTTAATGAACTTAGAGAGAGAGGGAGAGGAAAATGAGAGAGATTTGTATCTCATAAATATGGCTATATTTCAAATGTCACACAAGGAAGATAGCAGCATTTTGTATCATACCCACAAAATGGTAAATGAGAAAGAAAGGTCAGCCATTTCATATGTGGGTGTTAGCTTTATGATACTCATAATATTACAGTCACAGTAAACTGACTTTACGTCCACATTAAACAGCAGCTCCAACACTAAAACTACAATTGATTGAGGTATATATTTTCTTCATGACATATCAGGTAGTTTTTATTTTATGAGATTATACAAAGGGTAGTGTTACCTCATAGCCACAACTAACAAAGTACCAAAGTTGCTGTCGCCAGTGATCACTGCTGCCACCCATGCCATGAAGGAAGAGCAACAGAGGTTTTTGCTGAAAAGAAATTAGTGCTATTATTACCAATGACAAGTAAAGTAAAAATTATAGTGAATATTAAAATTCACTACAGTAATGTCCTAATGTACATCTGAATTAGACACACCACTGGAGAGGCTGTTAATAATGGAGTGAATATGAGATGCAGAACAGGTAAGGATAATACATTTGAAGAATATGATAAATTTGACTAGATGTTTATCATGCCAAAGGAAAGTATTCTTTTATGATTGTTACAAAAAATATTAATCAAACTCAATAAATGAATGGGTAAAACAGGAGAATGAAGGACAGGCAATAGGTGAGCAGATTTCTTACACAAGAATCCAGGTCATGTAGACTTAAGTTTTACAAAACTCCATTTTTGGTTTACCTGCCAGAGAAATACAACAATGAAGAAGTCACAATCACTCAACAATGTTAGTTCATGTCACCTTGTCAAGTCACACCAATTCACAGAACATATGAAAGTGAGTCTTTAAGAAGCTGATTCACTGAAATCCATTTCTGCTATCAACCCAAATTATAACCTTAGTTTAATAAGTAGCTACCCTAAATATTCAACTTATGTCCTGATTTCTATTGGATAATATCTTATACAATATTTGCTGAGAGGAAGTTATTGGTTCAAATGTAAGGTGGAGATGCTGGAAGTAATGTTGAATTTCTAATAAAAACAAAATGGTAAAATGCATTCAAACAGAAATATCTGCACAACTCACTTTCACTTTACATTCTGCATTGTTCTGACAAAATTCCGAGTCATCATGAGGGTTTGATTTCTGCCACCAAAATACAAGTTGCCGAGCTTCTTGCATGTGGTCATAAGGGGCATCATCATCATCTCCTTCCTCAATTATAGGGCGTTGTGGGCTTGTCGAGTTTGTATCACCAGAGGAAGGGTTGTGAGGGGCTAGGGAAGGGCTGGCTGTGGACGGTGTTGTGGGACGGCTAGATGATGGGGTTTCACTCATGTCAGAGATGTTGCTGATGTCGGCACCTGTGAGAAAAATATATACAGTATTCAATATTTACCGGTAATCATGTTATTTTTTCTCAAATTAATGCAAGAATTTTACTTTAGATGATTTTCACTCTTTTTGAGCTGAATAAAATTGCCTGGCATTAACCAAGTAAACCATTAAAAGTGGCATTCCTGTAGTGCAGTAATGCAACATGGTAAACTGAAATAGATATTTAAATTGTCTGATCTGAGGAGACCTTATATAAATTCTCTATATTAACTCACCTTACTCAAATATGCTCCTTCATTTCAAAGCTCCATGTACACAAATTCCCAATCACCTGAGTACCAGAACCACTACAGCACAATGCCCTCAACAAAATCATCTCCCCAAGAATCCTCCTAATATTCAGTAACATCATCACCATCTTCCTATTTTACAATGTACTTTAAACTTTCATGCCTCACTAATTCAATATCAACTCATCTTCCAAAATCTACGGGTACTTTCCAATGCAAAAACTACTTCATACATCCTCACTTTCCTTCAGCTCACTATGAGTCTTCTTAGTTCTTTACCACATGTTGTTAAGCATATGGCATATTCTTGTAACAGGTATTAGATTTGGTCGGATAAGGAAAGAGAATATTATACCCTTTCATACTGGGACCCAATATACAGTACTGGTATAGCATTACCTGGTGTCTGTAACATATTCTCAAACAATATTACGTATCTGTTTTGGGCTTCATATACCCGTTATTGATTTTATTTCTTGCATCTTAAGATTCCTTTCTTCAATTATTTAACTTTTTCATGCAGACACTTACTGCAGCAGTTTTCAAGTTTTGTTTTTTCTACAGCACAAATAGATGTAACCATTTCATATTTGCATTAGGTCAGCCAACAGCTAGCCCCTCTACAAGTATTTGAAGTACAGTATTGCTCGTGGTGGGCTGGTTCTTTACCAGCGAGGTATGAGCGGCCTCTACACCCCATAGTTCATTCCCAACTTTTTCTATTCACTCTAATCAATCTCCTGATGAGAAAAGGTTTGGGGCATCCATTCTCATTAACTTTATCTTCATGAAACGACAAAATAAACAATTCTCCTGTGTTCTTGTTGGACCATTGTCACTAAAAGGTCCAACCGCATTGCCTTCTGTGCCTGCGGGCAGTGTGCCACCATGAGCTAGCAAGTATTAACTGAGCAAAACAAAACCTTGGACAGTAGCACCAAGGAAAGTTTAAAAATGAACAAACACACAATAAAAATTGGAACATGGAATGTGAGGACATTATATGAGGCAAGTACATAAGCAAATGTTTGTAGGGAAATGAAAAGATTTCAGTGGGACATTCTGGGATTAAGTGAAGTAAGATGCACAGGTTCAAATAGCATTAGCGGCAAAGATTCTTACTTCATATATTCAGGTGGTTAAAAAACATGAGAGAGGTGTTGGTGGTATACATACAGGGATATTGAGTTGTGTCAGATAAAGTTTTGATGGTCAAGTTTAATGCTAAACCCATGGACTTGGTAATACAGGCTTATGCACCAACAAATGATAGTGAGGATGAAGCTTTTGACAACTTTCATGAAGATTTAAAGAAAGCAAAAGACACTGTAAAGTTTAATGAATGTCTGATTATAAATGGGCAATTTGAAAGCAAAAGCTGGGAAAGGGAAAATAGCACCAGAAATAGGACCGCATGGGTTGGGTAACAAAAATGAGGAAAAATATTAATTGAGATTTGTATGGAAAACAAGATGATAATTACAAATACCTGTACATGGTTTGAACAACACTCTAGGCATCTCTGTGCATGGGTCTCATCCCAGGACAATGTAAACATAGTCAGGAATCAAATACATTACATTTTTATTCAGGAAAGTTTCAGAAATTCAATAACCCAAACCAAGACCTATCCAGGGGTAGATTGTGGGTCAGACCATCTTCAAAAATTAAAAAAGAAAACTATGGGCAAAATCAAAATGGACTTAGGTAAGCTCAAAAGAGGATCAGGGATAGAATATGAAATTTAAACCAAAAATAGATTTTTAGCATTGCTTTGATGAAGAACCAGGCCAACAATCTAATAATTACGAAGAAGTAATATTAGAGACTAGAAAAACTTATAGGACATATGAGGAACGAGGCTAAGAGTATGTGGATGACAAATGAAATTTAAACAAAATAGATATACGCAAATACTGTACTGTATATGAGAAAACGAAGTGAAGCTTACATAAAAATTAACAAAGAAATTCAAAGGGAATGCAGACAAGTCAAGAAAGATAATCTAGAAAGGAAATTCAAGGAGATTGAAGATATGACAGAAGGCATAATTATAGAGAAATGTACTGAAAGATTAAACAAATGAACCAGAAACGAGGAAATAAATGGGGTGGGACAAATAAAGGCAAAGACATTAAGATCCTGTTTGAGGCAGAGGAAGTACTGTAAAAGAGGGATGGGCAGAGAAAGTAGAAGAACTATGCAATGATAAGAATAGAGTAGAAACAAAAAAGAAATAAAGATCGAAATACCAATTCTGAAAACAGAAGTCGAGGCTGCTGTGAGCAAAATGAAAAAGTATAAAACTTTCAGAGTTGATCAGCTTCCAACAGAATTTATAAAACAAATGGGCAAGAATGGGATAAAATGTTTAATTAAAATATGTAATTTTATATGCCTTAAAAGGAGATCTACCCAGTAATTTAAAAAAATCAATATTTGTTATGCTATTACAGAACATAAAAAGCCAGGAGCCTTAGAGTGGACCCAGTTTAGAACAACAAGCTTAATAAGTCATGCCAGCAAAGTTTATTAAACATAATTTTAAGTAGAATAAAGTTTAGAATAGAAAGCGAGTTATTCTGAAGAGCAAAATTGATTGAG
This sequence comes from Homarus americanus, assembly GCF_018991925.1. Taxonomy (NCBI): domain Eukaryota; kingdom Metazoa; phylum Arthropoda; class Malacostraca; order Decapoda; family Nephropidae; genus Homarus; species Homarus americanus. Next base: position 3,524,358 of record NW_024735442.1, on the reverse strand, counting down.
AAAGGGAAAAGGAACTAGAAAACCTATAATATTTGGTTTGACAATTTTGAGTGAAAGGACTTTAGAGGTCCAAAGAAATTTGTATATCTGCTTTGTTGGTTTTGAAAAGGCTTTTTATATGGTAAAGTACAGTCTCGTTCAAGATTCTTCGAACGCTGCTGGCACCTCAAGGCCGTTTATTTACTTTATAGTACGTTGTAAAAATTATGAATAAATGTAAAAGTGATTGGTTACTTAGTACCCCATTGCTTAAATTAATGGTTGGGCTTTGTTGTTTCATATTATATTATACTACGTACTATAGTAAACAAATGGCCGTAAGTTGCCAGCTGTCTCCACCAGTGTTCGAAGAATCTTGAACGAAACTGTACAATAAACTTAAGGTGATATTAGAAAAAATAGGCATTATAGAAGGAGATATTAGAATTTTAAAGAATCTTTATTGGCAACAGTCAGCTGCAGTGTTAGTAAATAATGAACTATTGGCTCACAATTAGACAGGGAGTAAGACAAAGCTGTGTTCTATCTCCAACATTTTACAATATATATTCAGAATTCTTAATGAGAAATTATAAGTGATAATAAAGGACTAAAGTTAATGGTGAAGTAATATCAAATATATGTTATGCAGATGACACTGTTCTTATCACAGATAGTGAAGAAGCATTACAAAAACTTGTGAACAGATTAGTGGAAAAAGGTGAAAAATATGGTTTAAGATTTAATGCTGTAAAGACGAAAGTAATGGTTGTATCCAAATTGGAAATAAATCCTAAAATAAAAATTATGGTAAGAAACAGTAAACTTAACCCCCAAGCTCCGGGCCAGGGTGCCACTGGCCGTGTACCCCCACGCGGGGGTTAATCGAGAAAAATCAAAACTTTTCCAACAATAATATTTAACCTTTATAAATGATAAAACAATCAAAAAGAAGTAAGAAAACTATTTATTGACCCTCTAGAAACTTCCCTGTGGCAACAGTGGCGAGGGAGATAAAGGGACCGTGTTGTTTTGACGGCTGCCGCTCGTGGTCACTACGCATTTAGCAGTCGTTTGCTGTTTGCCTTTGTGTCTGGGATGGCCAGTAATAAATATATTTACTTATCATAATACTTATTTTCTATAAATAATTCATTTAGAATATTTTATTTGCATTATTTTTCATAAAAAGTGCTCGGCGACACACTCGCAGTCGATCGCCAGGCTACCTTTGTGTTTGGTAGAGCAAGTAACGCATTTAGGCCCGAATTCAGAATGATAGTTTGAGCCTGGGATTTGAACTCAGCTCAGGCGTGAGAGTCAGGATGCCTTGAGTCAAGATTTCCTGCAGTGGATTATCCATATTCAGAACATCGGCTTGAACCCCGGATCGAGTAATCTGTTAAATTTTCTTCAGTTACGAGCAAGGATTCAAACACTGAAATTCTAGCCAATCATGTTTCATCTACACCATTACGACAGCCAATCACCACCAAGAGCAATGTTTACAAGATCATGGCGGCAACTATGACTCGACGAGTTTTTACAGGGGAGGAGAAATCTCTCCGTGCACATCAAAAGTTACTTTTATTATTATAATTACAATAAAATTTTGACAAAATTATAATGATTTATGGTACTGTGTTACAACGTACTGTGTTGTTATATGACAACAAAGAAATTCATAGAGGAAGAACAATTACATACAAATTGTAAATATAATCCAGGACAGGTGTCAATATTCGTAACCAAAGCAAGATGAATCAATGAGGGTGTAGTAACCGGGCTAGGTTTCTTTCTGTTCTTTTAACTCCACATTACCCCCTGATTAGTAATTTTAATTAAAGACATTCCTTTATTAATACATTAAAATCAAAATGCACTCAGTATTGATTCAATTACATTAAAAACACATCAAAATAGTTTTCCTGAAGAAAAACACTCAAAATAAAGAAGCATCAACGTTCTTTACATTTACCTTCTTGATCTTCATGGACCCTCAACACAAAAGTGTGGTAACACATTACCATAACTCATTCAGTAACCAGAATACTTCTTACCCGGAAAATATTCGTTGCGAAGAATCTGAAAGCAGCCATCTGCTGATGAATGGGTAGTAGAGGTGAACCATAGCTAACAGGTCTGTCAAGTTAATGCTCCATATCACGGAAAATATCAAGGAAATCTCCCTTGCTGAACCTATATCGTTGTTTAAGCTGCGTGTTATCATAAAAACTTATAGGATTCTGCCTATCTACCATCAGTCTTCTCTCTACAAAATTTCCAATTTGATGATATCGCTAAAAACCGCGTTCTCTGTCAAAATTCCTGTTGACTTCCTTGGAGGATGAACCGTCAAACCTGCCTCCAGGCTGGATTAACGCGAGGATTGACAATTCCGATCTCAAACCCGGTTTGAATATTTGTGTTAGCTCAAGCCAGCGTTCTGAATACCAACAATCTTCAATCTCCACTCAATCCTTGGTTTAAACCTTCATGCGGTTTCAAATCACTGTTCTGAATTTGGGCCTTAAACAATGGCGGGAAAAGGCGCGCGTTCTGAAATGTCACCCGGGGCACGCCAGTCGGGCGTTCCGGTATGTCATCCGGGACGTAGGGGTTAAACAAGTGGAAAATTTTGTGTACAGCATGCACTGACTATTCGCGGACCTCAATTATTCGCGGATGACGCCCTGGATGTACCCAAGAATATTTAAGGGTAGTTTTAAAGTTATTGGCATTTTCACAGCAGGACGGGGAGCCATTCGTTCTAGAGACAGAATTTCTTTTACTTGTTGTGTGTGTGTGTGTGTGTGTGTAGACACACACACACAAAACACATACACATAATTAATAATGGGAAAATCATCTCACAAATTATCAGAAACAAGAAAACAAAAATGCACTAAATATGTTAGTCTACTTTCAGGTCAACTCCGTGCTTTGTTAAAACTTTAATAACAAAGCATGAAGTTGACTTGAGGGTAGACACTCACATTTTAATACATTTTTGTTGTCTTGTTTCTGATTATTTGTGAGAGAATTTTCCCATTATTATTTATAATTGTCCAAAGGGCATACACAAAAAGGGAATATACATTTCTTTGCACACAAGTAAAAATTGACTCCCTCCCGTGGTCAGCAAATGCTATTCGCAAATTTGGTGATTTGCGGCCATTTTGAGAACCTAACCCCCGCAAATTTTAAGCGCATGCTGTATTTAGGAAATAACATTAGCTGTAATGGTAGATGTATAGAAGAAATCAGAACAAGAATAGGGCCACCAAAAACAGGATTTAACAATCTAACAGACCTAAGAAAAGATATTAACTTCAATTTGAGAAAAAAGCTGCTGAAAGGCTTTATATGGCAAGACTATTGTATGGGTTAGATGCATGAACACATTCACCAGACACCAGAAAGAAGTTGGAGGCTTTTGAAATATGGTGTTACAGGCGAATGCGAAGGATAAGCTAGGCTGACAGGAAAACAAATGAAGAAGTACTAAGATTAGCAAAAACTTCAAGAGAAATACTTGAAATGTATAGAAAAAATAAATAAGAAAGCTTTGGTCATATAATTAGGGATGAGGGAATAATAACAGAAACATTAACAGGCAAAATTGAGGGTAAGATGGCTAAGGGAAGGCAGAGACTTATTTTGGGAAAAGGCTAACTTCTGCCCCTCAACTCAAAATGTAAGAATAGGAGGAAGTTCTCTTTTGAGGGCTTGAACCTAGAGGGTTGCATTACAATACATCAGGATAAGCTGTCAATGAGTTCTTAAAATAGTACCCAATTTGAATCTTGATCCAAATCTAGAACTGCAAACACAGGATACCTCAGGAAAAAGTTTACATAATAATGTCAATAAACAACATTTCTGGTACCCAATATGGCAAAACACTTACCAGCCTGAGAAGTTTCTTGAGCTAATACTTGAGGTAACTCAAGAGACAATGCTACATCTTGACCCTGGGGAACATGGCCTATGGAGATAGCATGAACACTCCCTACATTCATCTGGAGATTGTGTTTCCCTATGTCAATATCACTGTCAGTTGAGCCTCTTCTGCTTCTTTGTGAATTACTCTCTATATCAGAAGCTTTGGCACTTATAGCCTCATTTAAGTCAGTAAAATCTGAACTCTCATCATGCCCATCAAAACCCAGATTAATTATTCCCTCCTTTGAATCATAATGGTAACTAATGCTTGGCTCCATGGGAGTTGAATGAGTGGATGAGACTGATGGTTCCGATTCACATATCCGATTTAAAGGGGAACCTCCAACTTCATACCGCGGTACAACATCAGGAAGGAGCATTGTAGGACTCGACAGCTCCTCTGAAATAGTATCATCCTCAGGAGTGGAAGGAAGAGCACAAGCACCTTCTACAAGTAACTTTGATGTGTCAGAGAAGTGCAACTGTGCAGGGTCTTTATCCTGGTTAACAAGAACACCTCCTTTGTATGTCATAGACATTTTGGAGAGTTTTAGTGTGGGAAGTGATTGACTCTCATGTAAAGCAATCCTGGAGGACTCATGCCTAGTTGACTCTCCCCTCAGGGACCCACTGTTACTAGAGTCTAAATGGGACTCTCCAAAGCTACTGTGCTGTGCTTCTAAACTAGGACGTGAATACCTTGACTCATTTCTCAGACTATTTTGCTGGGAGCCATTCTTAGAACAACTACCACCAAAATCTCCCTTGCCAGAGTCAAATCGCAGAAAATCCGGTCTGAGAGAATTGGAAGCTTGTCTGTGAATAGCCATGAGGGAACTGCTGAGGGAGAATTTGGAGCTTCCTGAACGAGACTGAGGTTTAGGACTACCAGTGTTAGACTTGGGACTATGATTCCTTCCTGATAATTTTGGACTGCATGGACATGATCTAGACTGTCTTGGGCTGAGAAGTGGTGGGGCTAATCTCATACTAGCATCTGGAGAGTTCCTACTGTCATTGATATTCATGCTAACACCATCAACAACATCTTGAGTAACAACTTCTTCCGCAAACAGTGTGAAACTGGTACGTAGTTCATTGTCCATCACACGGTAAGCTCGAGCCAACTGTTCGTCACTTGCACTGTATCTGTGGATACGGACACCAATTATACTAACTTTAAAAGCAAGTAAAAAGGCTTTCTCTATGTTATGCTTGAGTCCATGCACACAGAAAACACTTGATAGAGAACAATTCAACAAACGGCAAGCCTCTAACGTAAAACCAATGTTATGAATAAGAATGAGGGATTCTTACATGGAGTCAATGATTGAGCAAAAAAAAAAATACCCAACACTTCCCAAATTACATCACACTCTGAAATGTTTCCACACTATACACAACACTATAATGGTATGTTTGTGAACCATATTGATGATAAAATAAGAGTAAAAATTTAATGAAAAAATCCTGTATCCCTGTCATTATTGGTGGTGTTCCTTACAACATCCAAGAAATTCATATTCATTTTCTGTTAATACAATGTGCAGCGATGGATGATGCTCAGTAAATAAGTCAATATACCTTGAAGCTAATCTGGTTGAAAAAACAGGGTAAAACTTTAAACTAAAACTATGGCAGGGTTATAGCAGCTATAACCAAGACAGGAGTGTAAGTGATAGTCTCACCTGGAGAGTAATTCCTCACTGATGGCAGGCTTTATGCATTCATCATCTGAGCTACCAGCTGCTGTCTCCTCCAGCTTTGGGGATATTGTCTCTAACTTAACAGATGGTACGTGGGCCAGAACATTTTCCCCATCAAAACACGGAACTTCTTGTAGTTCATTGTGATGTCCCATGGGTCCCACAATCTGTTTAATAATAATTAATTAAAATCTGTCTCCATAGTGACAGTAAAGTAAAGTAAAGTACAGTAGTAGTAGTAGTAGTAGTAGTAGCTACACACACACATATTTACAATACAGGTAAAGGAAATTACTGTCTCTAGAATGAATGGCTCCCTGTCCTAGCAGCGAAAATGCTGACAACTTTAAAACTGCCCACAGACATTCTTGGGTACATCCAGGGTGTCATCCGTGAATAATAGAGGACCGCAAAATAAAAATCCGCGAATTATCCGGGCATACAGTTCTGCATGTCTGATTGCGAAGTGACTTTCAATATTTCGTAATAATATATGTTGCTCGTCTTTATAGTGTTTACTGGTAAATAGAAGTATAACACCTCCGTTAGCCGGAACAATTGGTGCAGAGCACTTCCTGGAATGAGGGATTTCTGGGTAACAAGACGACTCTCTCAAAGCCGGAAAAAATCCCTCATCCCCGGAATTTTTCAGGTAATGGAAAAATGTTCTCGGAAGTTCCAGAAATTGCCCATTACATCATCTCTCAAACCCAGAAAAAATATCCCCCATCCCTGGAATTTTCTAGCTATCAGAAAATTTCTCTCAAAATATCAGGAAAATGCACCCAATTTTCATCTCTCAAACCCGGGAAAAACTCCCCCAGAATTTTCCTGGTATCGGGAAAATTTTCTCATAATTTTCGGGAAAATATGCCCCTTGGAAAATTTTTCCTAAAGCATGAATTTTCGGAAAAATTCCGGCTTTGGGAACGATTTACCGAGAAAATTTAATTTCCAACTATTGGAAAGATACAGGTTTGAGGGATTCTGGCTAAACGAGATATTACTGTACAGTAATTTAATTTTCAATAAAACTTTCTCAGAGACAAATGTTCAGATTTCTTGTTTGTCATATTGTATGACCCTAGAGCATTTAAGAACTTTTTGTGGCGAGAGTAAAGTACAATGAGAGGGATATCAATATCAATACTGTATTTTCCCATTCCATATTTTTGAAGTGTAAAAAACAAAGAGTAGTTGGCTTTTAATTTTTTTAAATTATGGTGAATAAGTGTACAGGACAGGGTATACTTTTAGAACTAAATATTAAGATGAATGACTTTGAAAATTTGAATAGATGTGCCACTTAGAAGGAACCCTACATAGAGTATAAATTATATGCTGGGTGACAAGCTAGAAAATGTGTGGCAATATAGTGGGCGTGTAAACACTGGAGCATTTAGACAAGATTGCGTAACACACGAAGTCGGAGACTAGTTACACCAGAGGGGTGGAAGAGACTTCTTAATGGCGGGAATAAGGCTGCTAGAGCAAGCAGAGCCCTCTTGCAGCAAGAATTCGCATTGAGCCACTGACCGCCAAATTCAAAAATACCTCTGCCGCTCCTTCTCCTCAGCGTAGGATGAACGAGGTACTCAACAAAACTTACGGGGTATTTCCCCGATTTGTAAACGTCAGTTATGAGAAACGGCAGTCAACGGACATCAGTTTTTGGGGTACTCCTGTATCATTAATGACAGTTGTTAGATTAAAAGTGGTGGCAACTGTAGTTTGAGACACAGTGCATGGGTGGGTAAGGAGGGAGGGAGGTGGGAAGCTAATCTATCTCTGCAACACTGAAATTATGATTTATGTGGTGATAATAGTTAGTGGTGATGATGGTGAGAGATATTGTTGTAAGTGATGAGGAGGTGATATGTCTATCAGTTTCTTTGGCAACACTGTGCCTGCAGACTGCCAGATGCTACTGAAACCACAAAATTTAGTATACACCTGTGATTATAAATGAGCAACATTATATCCCTTCAAAATTGTTTCATAACATTTTAAAATCATGAATCAGAAGGTAGAAAGGTGTGGGTGATTAGAGAGATGGAGCGCTCTTCACTTATGCATCAGGGTGTGTGTCTGTGTGTGATGTTGGGGTTATGAGGGTGGAGTTTGGGGTGTGTGGGTGGTGGTGGGGGGTGGGGTTTGGGTGGTGGTGGGGGTGTGTGACTGATGTTAGAGGTGTGAGGGTGGAATTGGGGGTGTGAGGGTGGTGTTGGGGGAGTGTGGGTGGTCTTGGGGGTGTGTGGGTGGTCTCACCTTCTTGTGACAAACAGAGCAGCGGAACTTCCTCTTTGACTTCCTCAAACTCCGTCTTGACCGCCTGAAGTTAACAGTGTTTTGGTTTGAGTCTGCAGAAACGTATGGACCCTGCCAGTGATTGAACCAATAATCTTCTAAGGATGCCAAGGATATCTGTACAGATAAATTCCCTTTGAAATAAATTTCTTTTGGCTTCCATTATACAATACATTGTCACTTTTGCCTTAGAGAGGCAGTTTTGTGCCTAATACAGTACCTGTATGTGAAGGTAACTAGAATGGGAACATTAGAGCATTTAACAGCAAACAACAATAAAATTTTCAATTTCTCAGTTATTATTACTGCCAGTTAAGATATCCACAGTGTGTTACAGACTATAAAATCACTTATACATAATCCGAAGAATTTTTCTAGTATAAACACTGAAAAGAAAAAAATACTGTTAACTTGCTGGGGTGGTGTCCTTACTCACTTAACAACCAGTAACCAATTAATTTCTATAAGTCGTAATCATTGCTGAGGAGCCAATGAAGGGCACTTTTTCCTTAATAGGTCAACTGAAAAATCTTTCTATATATAGGTATGGTATTAACAAAATCATGTACCTAACTAAATGGCATAGGTCACAAGTGCACTTGGACATCTTCACTTTGTTTTGTGATTCTGATAACACAAAGGGAATAAGGAAAATCAATTCCTTATAGACTAAGGATCAAAACCAAATAAAAATGATAGAATCTAAAAACATAAATCAAACAACAAATAAATAAACAGAACATTAAATACTGGACTGTGTGGAGATATTTATAACAACTCTATTCATCAACATTCCGGGATGGAACCTTCAGGACCCTGAGGTAAGTAACACAAGACCTGGCCACAACACTTCTATTACTTGAGACAGATTCAATATGCATCATTGAGCAAAAAGTACAAGAACCTGCATAAAGTACGGGAACAGTCATTTGAAGTCTTTCTCCATTTAAAGAGGTAGAATGTACACTATGCCATATACAGTACAGTTAGTGAGTCCCTCATGGTTTTGACAGCCTTTATAGAATACATTTGAATTTGCTCAGCTCATATACAGTAAAAGTCCAAAAATCCGGATGCCAGAAATCCGGACCACCTGAGAATCCGGACTTTTCAAAAACGATTTTTTTTTTTAGCGGGCATTTGTGTGCATGTGCGCATGCGTGAGCGCCACAGCTGCACAGTGACAACAAGCGACCACGTGGTTGCCACTTTAAAATGGGCAATCAAACTGTGACAACATACCGTATATACTCGTCTATAACCCCCCCTCGTTATCAGTCGACCCTGATTTTTTGACCAAGAAATCGTTAATTTATGATATTCCTCGTTTATAGTTCCACCCACGTTTTTGAGGGTAATGGAACAACAAAACCACTAAAAACGCTCTACGTCCTATAAACTGAGGCTCGCCGTGCATGAAACACAAGTGCTGAAGGCAAATTGTTTACCATTTATTATTACGACACTTTACACTGAAACCCGGGTAGTTTCAACAAAAATATTGTATATTTCCATTCAAGTATTTATTCAAGTCAATTAGGAGGGAATATTATTGAAATACAACAGTTTTTAAACTAAACCATTCGAAAAGCGATTACGGTAACATCTTTTGAACGAAAGAAAGCGAAAGTCATTGTTTTCGTCATGATTTTATCCCACTTTCCACTGTAATACGTATGTAATTTCAGGAAAAATATTACATTTCCGTGAATGTATTATATCAAGCACAGTATGAATAGAATATCATTGTAATATATCAGAATTTTAACCGAAAACTATTAAAAAACGAGTAACATCTCAAGAACATCGGAAGCTTAGGTAAAGTCTTTTGTTTTCGTCATGTATTTTATCCTATTTTACATTGAAATACGTCACGTTTCCACAAAACTACTATTTATCTCCGAGAATATATTCATTCAGGCGCAGTTTAGGTAAAATAGACGAGTGATGTAATAGTTTTTTAACTGAAAACGATTAGAAAAACACGTACCCTCTAGCCCTGTTCAAGGAGAGGACTGGGAGAAGCTGTTTGGTGCTGCAGACGATGACAAGGAAAATGATTTTGATGGATTTTAATGAAAATATTCAGAAATATGGTATCGTAGTATTTATTCAAGTCAATTAGGATAGAATATTATTGTAATACAACAGTTTTTGAACTGAAAACCATTCGAAAAGCGATTACGGTAACATCTTTTGAACGAAAGAAAGCGAAAGTCATTGTTTTCATCACGATTTTATCCCACTTTCCACTGTAATACGTACGTTCAGCAAAAATATTACATTTCCGTGAATGCATTATATCAAGCACAGTATGAATAGAATACCATTGTAATATAACAATATTTTGAGTCCTACTCTTTCCATTTACAGAGTACTGTACAAGCCCATAATAATGGCTCCTAAAGTAGATAAACTTCGTTGTGTGAAGAGAAAGAAGAACACATTGAAATTGAGTGACAAACTTGAAATAATTAAGAAACTAGAACGTGGTGTGAGCAATACTGTTCTAATGGAAACATACGACATTGGAAAGTCTACAATTTATGATATATAAAAGGCAAAGAATAAAATTTAGAATTCACAGCTTTTTCATTAAAACTGCTCGTTTTGATAAATGAAGCATGCTATATTTGCAAATGAATAAACTATCAAAATGTACCTGTTCATTTCTTCTTTATTCTTCATTAAATTTGAATTTTAAAAGTACTGCCTGAGAATCCGGAAAATCCGAAAATCCGGACCGACCCAATCCCCAAGCAGTCCGGATTTTTGGACTTCTACTGTATGTATATATATATGTATGTATATATATATATATATATTTATTTGTGATTTATTATACTATGTATATGTATTCATTACGATTTTTATACTGTATATCTTTCATTACGAACATTCTAAGTTATCCTTTACTCAACATCAGCATTTCTTATAAATATAGATATATTTATACTGTAGTCTTACTTCATCATCTGCTGGAAGCTGAACGATATTTCCCCCCTGACCATCTTCTGCAGCTGCAGAAAAATGTGTCACTAATGCCTCAGCTACAGAAGGGTTAGCTGGGTGGAGGTGCATCACCCGTAGTCTAAGACCCGGCCCACCAACTTCTACCCATACGCGTCCATCTGAATCTTGACCCAAGTCACCAGACGCTACACCTATGGTGTTATTTTTCCTGCAAGAAAGTAAAATTTATCAGTACAGAACCAACTACAGTACATATTTTAGGTCAAAATTAAAATTATTTAACAAAGTACAGTAATGTACTGAATAAATACAAATTATGTCATGCAGAAAGACGGCACATACAGATAATATAAATCTTAGTTTTCTGAGAGAGTAATATGAGCAAAGGCATGTCACAACACAGACAGTCTAAAATATATACTGTAGTTATAGTTTGCTGTCCCATATTATACAAGTCACTAAAAATTAAAACAGGAGCCACACCTTACTCTGATGCTATCCAGGTACAGTCAGCCACTCCAGGTGTAAGAACATGTAGGGGACTTTAATGATGAATGATGAAAATATTCTTTCTAATACAAGTGAGAGCAGAATTTGACAAGGTTTGTCAGGCCAGTCATACAAGAACAACTAAGCATCCTTAAAAGGGGAATTCTATCACATCAATCTGACCAATAAACTGTTGATGAGATGATGAATACTGTATACACATCAAGAGTGGGTTTATATCCTACAATACTCTAAGAATTATAAAAAACAATAAAAGACTTGTACTGTAGCTACTTACTTAGGAAGGAAGCTGGCCACAAAGTCTCGAACCATGTACCAGTTCTCTACTATCTCGTCCCTAACACTGAGCAAATGCAGGTGTACGTTATCCATACTTCTCACGTGTGTATCTTGATCAAAACATGATCTGAAAATAATGCTCTGTCAGAATATTTATGTTCCTCACGATTTGCAAAATTACAGAGGGATATTGTCACCATCATAGAAAAAAATTATGGCAAAACAGATGTGACCCGTGGGCTGCATTTTCTCCACCCTTGGACTAGATGCCACTGTGGTTATGATATAAACATGCACATGGCTCAGGGGGAAACAAATTATGGTACAGTAATACTTCCTCTGAATAGAACAGGTTTGGTTAGGTTTAACTAAGTAGTATTTTAAGTTGAGTTAGGTAAATTAGTTTGGTTCATTTTATGAACCATAAATTAACCCTTTCACTAGTAAACTCACATTTATAACCTAATGTTTATAGTCCTGGACAGGTAAAATCACAGAAATGCCACGGCCAAAAAAAATTTCCCATGTGGTGACATGTACTGTATGTGTATGGATATTTCTCCCATTCAAATAAACCTCCACTTTATTCTTCGATGCCACCAGCTGTTTGTTCACATTGCCTTATGTGGGGACCCCTAAGACCCTCGGGATTTCTTTGTTTCACACACAGTTCAGATAAGTAATATAGTACAACATAGTGTGCAGTAAAGTATTACAAGCGTGTGGTGCACAAAGTGTTAAACTGTATAATACATAAATATGATGAAACAATATGCTTTTACAAGTTAAAAGGCTGGGTCTGATTTATTGGCATGAATTACTAAGCTACAAAATCTCACTTGTGCTGTCATCTTTTTTTTGTCAGTTACAGTGATATCTCCATTAACCACAAAAATTGGTGCAAAGCATTACCAGGATTGAGATTTCCTTGTATGAAAATGATTTTTTTCCCAACCAGGGAGTACCATGTACTGTATAATAATATGACCTTTATGGGTTAAGCACTATTATATCAGTAAACACTAATAATAACAGTAAATCCAGTGATTTATGGCAGGGAGGAAGGAGACTTACAAGAGCAGACAATGCTCAACTAGAGGTCACTCGACTCACTCCCCTTACCCATTGCCAGGCATATGATCAAAATACATATGGGAGAAATATATATCTTTTTAGTCAAATTTGAAAACGGTGATGGGCACAGTGATAAAGAAATAATATAAACCATGAATTTACCTATGATAACATAAGACACATTGTATCATTAGTAGAGTGAATGAAATAATTTTACCACAAACAACAATTGATAACTCTCGGGCACCTGTGTCCAGCATGCTGACACCTTGGTCCCTTGAAATTTTGGCTCAAGGCGAACATGTCATCTAAGGACAAATTTTGTCCTGCCTTTTTTTTATTCATTTTATATTATTTTAATTTTTTTTATTATTTTTGGACAAATAATTTTGTTGTTTAAGCGATATCCCCCTAAGTGGAGACCACCTTAATAAGGTAGATCGAGAGGTAGCAGTGAACAGCACACGCGGTGGCAGCAGGACACAGACAGAGCGGATGTAAACAATCCCCACGCGCCAAGTGACGCGTTTGACGCAGAATTTAACGGAATCATGCTCGATTTAGTGAAATACTGTAGTTCGGTAAATTGAACAAACATAAAGGAATGGTCGATTTAGAGGAAATTTCAATTTAATGAACAGGGGCGGCTCGAATTGGATTGTTATTCGAGAAAATACTGTAATAGCTTTTTCTTTCTCAAAAGCACCAGTTCTTTTAAAAGATTCAGTATTTCCCAAAACAGTAGAAAGTCAAGGACCTTAGAATTAAAAAAAAAAAAATGCTACAAAAAAGATCACAAAAAGTGATAGTTCATATACCCTTAAGTTGTAACACTTCCTAAACCCTGTAGCTACAGTATGGTAATTCTCCATCATCGTACAGTACCCTCCTCAGGATCATAAGCTTTCAAAAAGAGAAAGGCCTTAAGTTTTTCTTAAAAGCCTCCATGGAAGTCAGCTGCTTTATGTATGCAGGTAACTGATTGTACAGCCTAGTGCTGTATAGGAAAAGGATTGAACAGTAAAAGAACATTCCCATACTGCACTAGGCTCATGAAGACATGAGGGATCCTCTCTATTAAGCAAAATCATTTTAGAACTTGTGGTCAGGGGATTTAGTAGGTTAGATAAATACTATACTTAAGATCATCAAACATAAAAGCCTTAAAAGTCATTAGGCATAGTTTGAACTCTATCCTAGCTTTGATTGGAAGCCAGTGCAATTTGATCAAGAATGAGGTAGTGGGAGTCCTTTGTGGGAGAGCAAAAATAAGCCTGACAACCCTGTTTAATGCTGTCTGAACTTTCTTCAGTAGATAATTAGGTAGGTAGACCCATAAATAGTCAACTCGAGACCAAATAAGTTAATGTAGCTGTGTCCCAAGACAATGTCTATCCAAAAACTACTTCACAGAAATATGGATATCATTATGAAAGTTGCAACTCTTAAACAATGAGTTTACTGTATATACTCTTTAAAATTTTGTTTTAAGTCAAAGTACATTCCAAGTTTTTAAACAGAATTGAAAGGGCTGGGTTGTACTTCCCCAAAACTTAAAGAGCCAAACTCAAGTGCTGTCAATCCCATTTTTCAGATAGTAGGTAGTAGGCAGCTACCAAACAGGGAGGTACAATACTACCGCCTGGGAAGCTATTGGAAGCATAAAGTGTACAGTAGTCTAATGGTAAACCCTGCTGCCATATGGCATCACAAAAATTGTAAGCAAGTCCCAGGTTGCTGATCTAACTTTCTGCCTCATTTACACACAATTGCAGGCTCTCAATTGTGTCTCTCTCTTTGACACCACAACATATATAACCTTTCTCACTCTTGATTTTTTTCATTTTTTCCATTTCTGTATTTATTTTTGGTTAAATTTTTGTTCACCCCCCAGGCCCTGATGTGGGTGGGTGACCTATGCCTGGATGGGCTAATCCCCATTAAAGATAAATAAATAAATAATGCTTTTGCCATCCTCTTGGGTAGTTAGCGTTCGTTGAGGTTCTTCTTCGTCATCTTCGTCTTCAATGGGACTGTGTTCTGTTAGTTGTTGCAAATCCTCATTGGTGAGCTCTTCTGTATGGGATGCCAGGACGTCCTCAATATCCTCCGATTCCAGCTCATCAAAGCCTATAATTATCTAAACTTTTTCATACATACAGTAATCCTGTGTTTTTCACGGGGGGGTTATATCGTGGTTTTGACCATTCGCGTTTTTTTACTAAAAAATTATATGTATATAAAATATCCTTTAAAAACGTAAATTTTAATTTTGCGCCATTTTCGATATTCCCGTGTGCGGTGCGGCAAACAGACAAGTGTCGATCAAGCCACCTTACCGATTTATATCTGCGTAAGACGAAGTATACTGCCGCTAGTGGGAGCCTAAGGGCCTAAATATCTACCAAACAAACCATTTGTCCAAGAAATGAATATCATATCTAACCTCAGCAATGAAAATATAGTAAGAAGAGATCCATCAAAACAAATTAGGCTGTGACGGGTATCTCGTCAATATTAACCACAGATAAAAAAATGGTAATTTCTGAGAACAGTATATAAGAACATAAGAATGGAGGAAACTGCAGCGGGCCTATTGGCCCATACTGGGCAGTCCATTTACACCCAACTCCTATTGCTCATATATCCATCTAACCTATGTTTGAAGCTATCCATCATATTTGAGTCACTAATGATGTTTGGTAACTTGTTCCATTCATCCACTACTCTATTACCACCAGAAGGAATTGTTCGAGTATATTCATTTTTTCACAGGTGTTCTTACCATTATAGTAAGTACTGTATTTTAAAAGAAGCAATAACTATTTATTTTAATCAAATATTTTTTTTTTCATTTTTCTCTATCAACAATCATAAATCACCTGTATTGGGCAGGGCATGAAAGATAAGGCAAATTGTGGGGTAAAACACGGTGAAAATCTGATCATATGACACTAATGATGTCTCTACGTATTTTGCACGTGAAGAAATTAATTACTTGCCGTAAATATTCTTCAGAAAATCTGCCAAGTCACCACATGCCGTTTGTTTACAACTGACCCACTCAGTTCGAGTGTACTCTCACGTCCCCAAAAAGAGTAAAATTACAACATGATATTTCAACAAAGTTGCTTTCTGTTTAATATGGCAGGGGGTCCGCCCCCTGGCTAGGAAGTTAGGTAAGGTAAGGTAGGTTTCTTTGGTTGGTTAGGTCAAATTCTATTTGGTTTTAGAAAATTTCGCCTTTTTTTTAAATACTTACTACTATAATGATTACATTAGAACATCTGGAGTAAAAATGAATTAAATCAATTCCTTCTGGTGGTAGTGCTGTTCTCACTTATTATCAAATAAATAATCTGGCACTGTGTTTTTATCAGTATGGACCTGCAGTTTACCAAGTGCCAACATCAGCAAATGTAGCTACAAAATATTAGCACAGCTGCAAAAATTAAATGGTGCCTCTAAACTTTTCGACCACCTGCCGCCCATCACTTGACCACAATACATTAGCTGTGGTCAGGATCACGAGTACTTACTGTTAGAGATCAGCACATGTTGTCTGGGGGCAGTAGAATACGACATTCCTGCCGTCTGAGAGACCATAATAATCCAAATATATTATTCAAGGCACGTTTGCCAGGTACAGGTGAAAGTCACAGGTGTCAGACATATCTCCTCTCTGGACCTGAACACCAAGCCTCATATATTTTCACTCGTGGTTAAAATGAATCACTTGAGTATTTAGCAGTCATCTGTTATCTAGTCAAACGACCAATTCACACTATAACTATCCCAATATTCGATGTTGCTGACCTCTAGTCCCCGTCCACCCTCTGACCCTGACGACTGTAAACAAGACCATACCACCTTGTTTCCGTCTCAGGGTGATCACTGATTGGCCGAGACACGGATGCTTCACCGTATAAGGAAGTGTGTGATTGGTTAAGACGAGTTTTGTTCTACCTGGAGAATAGAAACAACGATTATCATTTGTCTACAAGAACACAACTGTTCCTCGTTTTCTTTACATGCATGGCAGCAGGTGAAGGTGTTCTTGACATTTGTAGACTTGCTACTTACACTGCAGCCAAGGGCGTTGAATATATAACTTGTTCTGATGACGCAACTAAATTCAACCAATCCTAATAGAATAATCTGAGAAGATAGGTACTGATATGGCGTTGAAGTCTTTTATAAAAGTTACTGCTGCAGTTATATAAGATTCCGATTCACTTAAAGTTGAACATATTAGGAACAGGTCCAACCAATAAAAGCAGGTGAAGAAAGTGGTGGGAGGGGTGAGTTGCAAGAGGTACAGCTTATTTTCGGTATTCCATGTTTTCTGGCCTGAGAAAGAGGACAGAGAAAGTTAATGGAAGAGGGCCTCTTGGCGGTGCGAATAGAGGAAGGGAAGAGGTTACACAGGCTGAGCGAATAACATAATTATGCTGTACATCCCGTCTATTCGTTATCAATCGCCCCGTAGTGAGGCTTATAACAGCCCAATGGCATCGCCACTGTTCATCCCACAGTAGTTTATCCTGCTTTTTATGTTATCCAAAGGATTTCTCCCAAATCAGTAAACTGCAAGTAAGGACACTCGACTGAGTAGTGCCCCTTGAGATGATTATACGCCTCTATTAGGTCACCCCTTGCCCGTCTGTAGTATAAGCTAGGCAAGTTCAGGCGCTTCAATCACTCAGTGTAGCTGAGGTGCTGAAGTGCAGGCACCAGTCTGGTGGCCCTCCTTTGAACATTTTCAACCAACTGACAGTCCCTAGCATATCTCGGGGACCAGACGGGGTGACAGTACTCCAGATGGGGAAGCACTTCACGTCTAGATATCTGAATGACCTTATAAGACCCAATAATTTATTTGCCTGATTTACCTTCTTCTCGCAATGGCACGAGAATTTCAGCTCATTGTCAACATACACACCTAGGTCCTTCTCACATTCAGTCTCAAATAGTGCAGTTTCTTCATCTCGTTGGGACATATGATACGCCTCCTTACCGTTGGTACGCCCCAGGTGCATCCTCTTACACTTCGTGACATTGAATCTCAGTAGCCATTTCTTCTACCATTCTTGGAGCCCACAGAGGTCCTTCTGCAGCCTTCACAGTCCGCTTGGTTCTTGATTTCCCAAAATAACTTGGCATCATCGGCAAACATTTGTATGGAGGAGTGTACAACGTCAGGTATGTCATTTATGAAACAAACAGACCACAGTGGTCCCAATACACTGCCCTGTGATACCCCACTTGTGACAGGTACGGATGATTATTTCATGCCATTAATCACAACACACTGCTTGCGGTCATGTAGAAACTCTTCTATCCAAGCTAGGACATTAACCCGAATTCCGTACCCTTCCAGTTTGATTTTCAGCCTTTCGTGGGGTATAGTGTCGAAAGACTTGGCATAATCTAGGTAAATATTGTTGATATTACCACCCAGTTCCAGAATATGGGTCCAAATATCCAATACCTTGAGCAATTTTGTTAAGCAGGAGTGCCCCGGCATAAAACCGCGTTGGCAATCCTTTACAAGGTTGTTTCGTTGTAGATGTTCCATTGCGGCATCTCTGATAATACTCGAAGTACTTTACATATTATGCTGGTCAGGCTCATCGGTCTATAGTTGTTCGTGGAGTGACGATCGCCCTTCTTGAAGATAGGACTCACATAGGCCACTTTCCATTCACTGGGGACCTTTTGTTCATCCAGGCATTTACAAAACAGGATCTTCAGGGAATCGGCAAACTCGTTGCACAATGCTCTTAGCACTCTAGGATGCACCATGTCAGGGCCGGGACTCTTATGAACCTTTAGCTTTGACAGTTTAATACCCTCTTCTGTGAACACAATGTGGGTCAGTGCTGTGTCGAACCATCTGTCCTCAAACGCAGGAAGGTTAGTTGCATCCTCTCTTGTGAACACCGAGGAAAAGAAGCTGTTCAATGCCTCAGCTTTATCCAGATCATAATCTGCGTAACTACCATCTTCAAGCCTCAGGTCTGATACTCCTACTCTCTTTTTTAATTTCGATTTTGCATAGCAGTAAAACGCCTTTGGGTTTGACTTGACCTCGCTTGCAACCAGCCTCTGGAACTCCTTTTCAGCCCTTCTACACTCTATCTTTGCTTGGTTTGTCTTTTGCATACATCCTCCTGTCCTGCTCATTGTTTGACCCAACCCACATCTTGAATTTCTGGGTTTTCTTCTTAACTTTGTCGACCGCCGCGTGGTTCATGTGTAGGGATCCCCTCGTATTCCTAGAGGCACTGGGTTTGGTCTTGGGTATATATTTATCGATCAAATGGGTCACTTTACTAGTTATGATATTCAGCGTAGTGTCTGAGTTCTTGGGCCTTAATGAGACGGGCCAGTTGATACCCCTCATCTCTTCCCTCATCCCATTGTAATTTCCCTTGTAATATTTGCTCCTTGGCCTGGCCTTATCCTGAACAAGGTATCAGTTAAATCTGAATGACAACACTATATGGTGACTAGTGCCAACTGGGGCAAGGTGTTCCAGTTTGGCCACCATACCCTCCTCGTTTGTTATGATGAGGTCTAGTGGCTTGGGTGTTTGCTCCCCTCTGTAATGTGTCGGGTCTCTAACATGTTGGAACAGAAAATTATCTCTCAGAGTTTCTACAAAAAGAGTAGCAGGGTTATTCAAGTCATTTGGGGTGAACTCGTTTCTCCAGTCGATATCGCCATAGTTAATGTCCCCCATGATAAGGAGGTGGCTAGGGTTGAGCATCGTCGCATTGTCTATTAAGGCTTTTACGTTCCTTTGATTTAGTGGGCCACAGTTTGGGGATCTGTAGATACACGCGACGATAAGTAAGTCCCCTCCCTTTAATTTAATTGTACACCACTTTGACTCTTCAAAAACATCCTATTTAAAAAAAAAGCAAAAGTAAACTGTTGGGTTCACATCAGCTTCACACACCCTCACAAGCATACACCATCACAGCAGCCTCACACCTTTACAGCAATATTACACCCTCATACCATGTCCAAACAGCTATTTTTGTTTGTAAAAAGAGAAGCTGCATAAAAAACATTTAAAAAATTTTTGGGGACAAGTAAAGATCTGAGGCTGGAGGCAAAAGCCCCAATTGCCCCCACTATAATCCACCGCTGTCCATGGATGTGGGAGGCTGTGACATCACAATTAGATTACCTCCACCAGTGTTGCTTATGATTCCATTATTGTATGATAATACAGTAATATCTCCGTTAACCGGAATCCCTCAAACTCAGAATTGAGATTTTCTCGAAAAATTGTTACCAAAGCCAAAATTTCCCGGAAAATTCCGGCTTTGGGAACAATTTTCCGGAAAATTAAAAGAAAAATTTCCTGATACCCAGAAAATTCTGGGGATAGGGGAGTTTTTTCCAGGTTTGAGAGATGAAAATCAGGCTCATTTTCTGGGAATTGAGAAAAATTTTCTGTTACCCAGAAAATTCCGGGAAGGAGAGGTATTTTTCCGGGTTCAAGAAATATTGTAATGGACAATTTCTGGAACTTCCAAGAATATTTTTCCATTACCCGGAAAATTACAGGGATGAGGGATTTTTTTCCGGCTTTGAGAGTCATCTCATTGCCCAGAAATCTCTCATTCCCGGAAGTGCTCTGCACCAATTGTTCCGGCTGATGGGGATTTCACTGTATACAGTATAGTATTTGTGTAAACTCTAGTATACTGTATCTGTGTTGAAAATTCATCCAGAATATAATCACAGTAAGTTAAATAAATATAACATTTCAATTGCAGTATTACTTAGAATTTATTATCATGTTTTACAAGTACTGTATACTATAATAACAGTTCAAGAGCTAATCTTTGTATGAATACATTCATTCCATAAAAGGTGTATGAATTTAATCATGTTTTTATTCCATGCTGCCCTCTTTAAGAGGTAATCTTGACTTTTGTAGATGTTTCTGGCTCCTCATATTCCACTTCTAAACGTGCTCTTCCACGTCGCTTTATGACTTGTGGTGGTTTGCTCCGCTTCAATGATCCCTTTTTGTTGGGCGAATCAGATATCTTCGTCTGTTCTCTCTCAAGATCACTTTCTCCTTCATTTTCATTATCACCAGAGTCACCATCCTCTTCCTCTTCTGAACTTAAAGACATCCTATTTGCTGCATCCTGAAATTTTTTAATTTCATAATGAATAAAATTTGGGAGATTACTACTAAAGTTAATAATCCCCTCACAAGATCACTTGGCATATGCGGACTGCGGACAAGGAATCAATGGTTTTCAAAGCAATAAATTTCATAATAATATAACAAGTTCAGGAAATTAGGGAACAGCCATCCCCCAAAACTCCTATCTACCCAAGCGTAAGGGCAGTTCAGGGGATCAGATGTATATAAGGGGTCGTGTACTTTGGATACATGTATTCCAATAGTTTCTTTATGCATGAGGCACTCTAGCATAAATTGTGGTTACTTAATAAAAAACAATGACATTAGCACAAAGTCATGTGAAAAGTAGGGGGTTCTCAGGGGGCAATTTTTGTGATTCAGCACTGGTCAGGTCCCAAGGGAGCCCGCTGGACTAGTGTTTCAATCACTATAACACTGACACAAAGAAAACAGCTACTGTACTCTAAAAATTAATATTTTTCTCTACCTCCTACCAGTATAAAGAGGTCTACTGAACCTGTTCCCAGCAAACTTTGTATTAAATGTCTTAAAGAATTTTCTAGAAAGTTCAAGAGAGCAGGAAAAGTGATGCCAGTTGAACATAAAAATACATCTCCATGTTTTTACCTCTAAATCCTCATCTTCTTCATCACTCTCTTCAAAGTCTGCAACAAATTCCCGTTCCTCATCAGTATCATCTTCCTCTTCACCATCATCACTATCCATCTGCAATTAAGTATACCATAATGTAGGTTTAAGAGTTACATTTTTGTCCAGTCCTGATGTACACAAGTGGTTTTCTGTTTCATCATTTTACAAAGATAACCCTGTAAGAGAATAAGATATCACTCAACTTGAACTACATCAACACCTGATGTTTCATCCCCTAAATAATAATAATAATACTAAAGAGTGGTAATAGTGTGCAGAAACCTTGGATCTAATGGAAAATGGTTAAAAATAATATAAATTTCTAAACAAGAGAAAAAAAGATGATTCAGTAGACAGCTGAAAAGTTCACAACATTCAGTCTTTCCATACCTCTTCTCTTCTTTCTTCTTCTAAAACTTCCTTCTCCAGCTCTCCTACAACATCTTCATCAGTCTCAACTTCCTCCTCTTTGTCGTCCAACTCTTCTTCTTCTATGTCGCTCTCTTCCTCCTTCCCATCGACTCGTACACTAAAAGCTTCTTGTGGGAAGTTGTATATACGCTCATACTGTCAAATAGATTGTACAGTATAGTAAGATCAAACCAAAAATGAATGAGGGGAAACTTATTAAATAAATACCAAAGTATGTTATGATAATGTCTTCAGGAGACAGTAACAATGTCTACAGCTTGACAAAATAAAGATTTTGGAAAATTTAATATCTTTACTAGTCCAACAAACAATAAATACAGTAGATTGATGATATTATACAAATAATGCATCTTACTGTATAGAAAAGTATTGTTTCCTAGACTAATCTTTCACATGAAACTACTTCCTACAAACCATTAAGTAAAATCTAAGGAAATGGTCATGTGAAGGGCCGCAAACACAGCACAGTACAGGATCTCTAATTCATAAACCAACTGTGCTGCCAGCTAGTCTACAACTTATGTTCCCCACATTATCTCATTTTCTTAACAAATAAAAGGTGCAGTGAGAGGTCAGCTATGGGTCAACCTTTAATTCTATTCACTGATGAATCCCCTTGCCAAGTACCAAAGATATATGAATTAGGATGATTTGAACTGATCGAGATTATAGGACACTGGGGAAACGACTGGCAGGGAGTTTCACAGAGTGCTAGCCTGGGATATGTTCTGTAAAACATACTTTCAACAGAAAAGCCATGGGCCCTCCCAGGAGCAACTGTTAGTGTATGGTGATGGTAGTAATGAACTTAGCTCTTCAATGCAGTGAATGTGTTAGTACCTATAGAATAGGAAAAGTGATAAGATGTCCTTATCAATGTGCAATGATTAAGGTTCTCTTATGAGGTCATTAATGCTAAGTGTTATGATGTTTTTTCTGTAGTAATTATAATATATATATTTTTTCTATTTAATGTTTCATTAAAGAAATACTTAACCCAAAACTACAAACTTACAGTTCCATCTTTAAGTCTTTGTAGAAGTTGTTTCTCAATTGCATTATCAATCCTGGCTGCAACTAGGGCTTTCTCTTCACGTCGTTTGATGCGTAAGTCAACTTTACGTTTTATAGGAATCAGCTTCTTCCTGTTAAAGTAAAGGATAATATGAATACTAAAAGGACTACTGTATTATTGTTTACTCCCAATATTCTCCAATATGAAGTTAAATAACCATTAAGAAGTACAATACCTGTATTATCCTTGGAATCTTATTCAGTAATGTTAAACCAGGCTACACCTCATTAGATGTACAGTCGGCCACAGGAATAAGTATACACACTGTAGCTGTAAGGTCCGAAAATGGTCTGGTAAAATTGAAACTGGGCATCCAGATGCATGGTGAAACTCAGTTCCCCTCACCTGTTATCTCTAACTATTTTCTGTTTCCCCTTCTTTATTCTTCTATTTACTCTTCTTCCTTCCTTTACTAATCAAAACATCAGTAAAAAAAAAAGTAGGGTAAGAGAAAAAGTGGGAGAGGAGGAGGGAGCTAATCCCCATAAAAAAAAAACTTGCAATCCCATTCGGCAACAAGTTTACTACCATTGGATACAATATATTACTTGTAATATAAACACAAGACACTAGTAAAACATTCACAACACATGTATTTATAACATATATGTATGTAGGAATAATACATAAATTACGGGTCATTTTGTAATTTTGTCTGTTCTGTTCAGGACAGCATTACCAGATATATTGTCTCAAACACAAACCGTAGGTGTATACTTATTCTTGTGGCCGACTGTACGTACAGTACAGTATTCAGGAAAACGTACAAAAGATGTATTAATACCAATGATGTATGTGTACCATGTATTTTTTGAGAACTGGACAATGATTTACTGATGCTGTACCTCATACTAACAGTGACAGAACTTTCATACGTCAACTTACTGTCTTCCTAGTTTAATTTTTCTCATTCGAGTCAGGTATTGTGTGATCTTGAGGAGACGTTGACGGCATTTCTGACGAAAGTACTTCTTCCAAAAGACCAAATTCTCATCAATCTGTTGCAGTGCCTTTACAAAGTTGCGAGATAGTTTGACTTTTTCCCATTGTTTGGCTGGAAAAAATGCCCTGGAAAGTAGAAATTAAAATTAGATACTACATTATAGTGAAGAGGTATTACCATGCAATACCGTTTCTTAATCCCTCCACTAACGGGATGCAAATTTTATTTGACTAACAATTTTATTCAGCAGAGGAGATCCTGTACAATATTAATACCATCCTCGTACACTACTTCTTACACTTTGAGCTGTAAAGTTAATACATTATCAAATGTTTGCTGATGGTGGAATAATCCTTCAGTTGTCTTAGCCTCCTGCCAAAGGGGAGTGAAGGAGGAAAACATCTACTAGATGCTGAATGAGAATGGTTATGCTCTTTCTTCTCCCTTTAAATCTACAGTATAGATAACATTTTCCCTTCACAAACACCTCAATTTTTATACTGTAATACAATAAGTGAAGAACTTATCAAGGGAACTAACCCACCTTTCAGCTGTGCGCATATATAAATAAATTATGCCCTTTTCTTCCCTGATTGTAGCATACTGCGAGTTGGCCAGAGGACAGGCACTCCGGCTACACAGCCCTGTTAAGTTGAATTCATTTCGACAAAACCTTTGGCTTTTTGTTCTGCAAGAGATTTCAACATTACAATTAATGTGATACTAAACTTTCAATGAAACTAAGAATATGTAATACAATAACAGTACTGTATAAGAAATTATCATGTGCATCACACAGATGTAAAATTTCATGTGAGGAAAAGAAAGAAAGAAAGAAAGAGAGAGCCTGTGAAGTCACATTTATTGTAGGAAGGGGATAAAGGTGAGACACAAAATTTTCCTAACTTCATCACATGACATTTCTGTAGTCCACACCAGTCATAAAGATTGGGCTGATTTTATGAACTAGCTACTAATTCATGATTGAGAAGGTGTAAAATATTTCCTATACCTGTCTGCAATGTTATTTACCAACTACAGTACAGAACAGTAAGATCATGTGTTTTGCGAGTAATATAGACTGGAAAAATTACGCCAAATTCAAATTTGACAAATGCAAATACATAAACTCATGGGAAAAATGACAATATAGACTGGCCACTCTACATCAACCTCTGATTTTCCCATTTATAACTTCCAAATGATACAAATTCTGCCTTTATTGACCTGACTGTGCTTTACGGAAACTA
This sequence comes from Homarus americanus, assembly GCF_018991925.1. Lineage (NCBI taxonomy): Eukaryota > Metazoa > Arthropoda > Malacostraca > Decapoda > Nephropidae > Homarus > Homarus americanus. Next base: position 3,499,058 of record NW_024735442.1, on the reverse strand, counting down.
GTTTTTAGGCCTTCCTCAAGTAATCTAATCACACACTGCTTATTCTGCATCGAGTACTTGGCAAACTTAACTCCCTTATGATAGTCCCGCTTCTCCTTTTCCTTATTTGGCCGCTTAGGTGGGTCTGTCCCACCCCCACCAGCACCAGTAGGACCCCCAGTAGAGGTAGAGGCCATTATCTTGACTCGACAGGTGGTAGCACCACCCAAAAAAGCACACCATAGCAGCCCGGGCGGTCGCTAGGATTGCGCGGGCTACAACGCGATAGTTGCGTTCTTGTAAACCTCTTTTACATTCACCACCGGCAATTCGATCACCAGAACGCTTCTTGGAAACATTCTTCTTACCCTGTCTTTCTGTATTCATCGCTATCACAACAAAATTGGAGAAAATAGCGAAAATCACGGACTAATTGATAGAAACAGCGCAATTCAACTGATCACGTGATGTAAACAGAGAGCGCTGGTGTAAACCGTTATTAGTCCTCTCTGCGAAACATTCTTTTTACTTATTCTTTTCATACAGTATTTATGGGTAACAGCTAAAATTATAATAATAAAAAAAAAAAAATTACAGAGTACCTCTCAAAAATCACTTCACAAACAAAAGACACGAATCAATTGAACATGTGATGTCGAACGTGAACTGTAAATATTGCATAACCCCACACCACGCTTAAAACGTTGAGGACGGAATCGCGCTTGTGCCAACATTCGTATGCAAAAGTTCGCGTTTTACAAACAGCGTTCCCCTATTCATCAATCGCATAGCAACCAATTCGCTTTGACAAAACACACGTTGCAACCAATTCGCATTGACAAAACACGCGTTGTAGCAGAAATGACTGGAACTGGTATGAGGGCTGTGACGCTATTCAAGACGGTGACCAACATTCAGCTGGATGGATCTCGCAGAATTCACGATATTTTACGCCAAAGAAAAGACTCGGTTACATTAGGTAGAGCTCGCGAAATTAAAAAACGCGAAATGAAATGGCGAGAAATATGAGATCTTACTGTATTTTGTAAATTAAGAACTATTGTTGAGGAAGTTCAAAGCAACATATTAGAAAAAAAAATCAATGCCATGAAGTAGCCGGTATAAATCACTGGTTCATTCAACTTGAATGAGACTGCTGATAAATACATATTCTACACTTATGTGATGACTATACAGGAACCACTTTGTGAAAAGACAATCTATGAGACATTTTGAGGTTTACAAATCATAAAACAGTTAAAACAACAAAAACTCTTACTTACTGGATTTTAAAAGAGCAAAATGTTTTATTTATGATGCTCCAGGTTATCTGAAAACAGAAAGAAACATTAGAAATCTGTTAACAATGAATACACTGAAACACATTCATACTGAAGATTTATTGAGCTAGGTAAGGTTTGGACTTAGAAGGTAAAGATTAAAGATAATGCTGACTTTATTTCTTGATATTGTACAGGATCTTCACTAATATGTTTGCTTTAAATCATAGTGGAGGATCAAGAAAAAGTAAGTCTGAACTGACAAATATTGTATGGCAATGTAGTAGCAAAGGAAACACAAGAAGATTTGGGGAATTTTAATCTTAACACTTGTTTTGACCCTAGACTCTAGCTCCTAATCTATTAATGTTGCCAAGTATTGTACCTGTACTACGGTTTTTCCATACAATATTAGTCAACTTTAGATGGCTCAGGTGCACAAGTTAAGGTAAGTGATAATGGTAACAAACATTTTCCTACATTTTGTATTCAATGGGCATAAAATCACAAGTGCCGCCGTTGTTGACATAAGTGAGACTAGGAACTTTCCAAAGTAGCAGATGGTGCTACAAATTTATTATTCATAAAATTAACCAAACTAACCAAGAACCTGTTAATTCTTTAAGTTCTAAGTATCACCAAATGTTAACAATGGCGCTCGTGATTCTACAGCCATTAAATAAAAGATTAACACATTTTTATTATGATAAATATTAAAAACCAAGTTAAGTAAAGATTCAGAAAAGGTCAACCATGAAACTCTATACAGTATTGACGTGTATATAAGGAAATTAAGCACAAAAAAGAAAAGAAAAGTAAATTACTCAACACTTTAAGAATTTAACATTTTTGTTGAAAATATTTGTTTTTTAAAATTGAATTTCACGTACAAAAAATGCCGTTTTGATCACAAAGTGAGCTGGGCTTTGAAGTACAGCAGAAGGAAATTGTGGGGTAAAAACAAGCAGAAATTTTAGTTCAATTGACCCAAGTTATTTATACAGCTATCCGTGTTCTCAACCTTTACCCCAAAACAAATCTTAACCGCTGCACACACTCACCTGCCAGTAGCTATAATTAACATACTGTAAAGGCAGTGGATATTTTGCCGTGCCTGGCTAAGTTCTTACTAAGGTTATTTTATTGTGAGTGCTAATCAAATCAAAATAACATTGTACAGAACCTATTAGAACCTAAAATAACCTCACCTCACCTAACTTCCTAACCTATGCATTGTCATTTCTATTTTCCTACAACTGTATCATTCAAACATCTCTATAAAAAATGAACGCGGCTAATATGGAGGACTTCACAGCCCCCCCCATTTGACACAACAGTGTCCACTATAAGACAGTGAAACTGCAGCGGTTTTAAATTCCTTTTGGTAAACTTGCACTTGCACACCGCACTCTGTTAGACAGTCAGAAATATATTTTTCTGGTGTATTTGTGTTTAGAACGAATATGACCTTCATTTCTGGCGGAAATTAGCATGGGGTCTTTTTTATAGAATTTTTTTCATTGGACGTTTTCCGAAAAAAAATAATGGCTAAGCGAATAAACAATACACCAAAAAACACTATAAAAACAAAAACCTACCCTAACCTAACTGACTCTCACCATATGATGGAATCACCTATTTCTTACCTTATTGGCCTGGTTGCGACGAGTTATGACAACGGCACATATGTTGTTCTTTGCGGTATTTACAGTGTCTTGCACTTAGAACACTTTACCGAGGTTGGGAGAACACCATGCGATCGGAAAAATACTATAGTTTTTTCGTTTTTTTCCAAAAAACTCACAATCAGCTCCATATAATTGAAGTGACACCCATCGCAGACTTCCATGGTCGGAAATGAATTTGAATTTCGAAATATGAGACCCAAAATAAAACTCGAAATTGATTGGGCAAAAAATACTGCGAATTAAACCCAAAATCATTTTAATTGGTTGCAAAAAAAAAAAGAAGCTTTTGAATGGCCGCATGACGTGTACAGGAACGCCTGTGGGTGATGATTTATGAAGGAGACACAGTGTGGGAGGTGAGGCAGGCGATAATGGTGGAAGATTAATGGAAGAAAAGAGAACATTTTGGATACGCTTTCTCCGTTATTATACATTTCCGCCGGTAATGTAAAAGATGAAAATTATTTTCTAATTAGACGTCTTATTCGAATATGATAATAGATTAGTGGTAGGAATGTGTGGTGTGAAGTCTTAAATAATTATCATGAAAGCAGTGGATATATTGCCCTTTTGTTCGCCGGTAATAGCCAATCAAAGCGCACTCACGGTAAAATAGCGTTCGTAGGAATTTACTCAATTATTATACAATATTGCTACTGACCATAAGCCATTTTACAGGTGATACAACCAGACAAATACAACACACAGCTCTAGTTACCATTATTATATCGTTAATAAGTACTTACGTCGTCACTCTGCATTTTAAGACAAATTTATTTCGGGGTATTCAAAATATCTAACAATTATCTGTGAAATTTTTAGACACAATTCACGCCATGTGTTTACTGAGGAGACGATGAGTACGGACCTAACTATATTTTGAGAATTATTTTCAATGGGAAGATATTTATTATAAGTTTTGATTCATAATTTTAGCTTGGAATATTAATGATAGCATCGATTCGTAAATATTTTAAAGTTTTCAATTAACCTATACAATCTTTATTTTTGTTAGCGACTATATTTTAGGCTCGCCGTGCTTCTCCCACCAAAGAAAATGGTTCTTGTATTTTTTAAGGGTAAATTAGATATACCGCCTTCAATTTGTAATTACTTATTTATCATTTCACCACTTACTAGCCATTCCGGTAGTTGGTCTGTTTTTTGTTTTTGCTTTAACATAAGTAGGAAGATAAGTTACAAAGTCCGATAATAATGCCTAAGGACATACTTAATTTGCCTCATCAATTTAGTTTGCGTGAATACCTGTTTTAGAGGGGCCGGTACTACTCAAAGTACTCTTACATACAGAGGCTAAACTATCTCCGATTTTTTTTTCAGTGTAAGTAGATGAGCTCGAGTATTTTCTTGCCTTTTCTTCGCTAACTTATCTAAAATATAAAGCCTTGCTATTATAACAAAGAGATTATAACCATATATATTAGACAAAAATTCTTAGATCTTTTTATCTTACAAAATTAACCACATCCCACTGTTTAACAAGAGTATTGCAGAGGCAGGGACTCAGTTGACTCAATCTGGTGTTGCTCCAGCCACAAGATGAAAAGACATATTTTCATATATTTTGTTTTTATTTACTGCAGATACAAACAATAACAAGCTTTTAAAATAGAAAAGCAATTATCTCTTGAGGATATTTTTGGAGGAATCGTACAGAATCATCGAAAAGGAGTGCCAATGTTTTAATAATATAACCACTTAAAATCTGGTTTTTCTTGACGATGATATTGTTTTTCAACTTACATTTTACAGATACCTGTATTGATTAGACCACAAACACTCAAACACACACATTTGTGATAGGTGTTCAGCATATTCTTCTGTACTATATAATGATAAGGGAAACTACTAAAGAAACCTAACAAAAATATTGAAAAACATTAGCTAACAAAATATAAACAATGGCATGAAGGTAACAAAAGCTAACACCCGCTACTAACAATAGAACAAATAACAACCAACTCAAAACAAATAACAAAGAAACAATGAAAGAGGTAATTGTTTGTGTACGAGCATCTTGGGGGGGATAAGTCACAAGAGTACGTAAGTTCCTGGCTCTGTTAACACTTTAAGCTATGAATTTCATTTGACTACTGTACCTCCTGACCACTGTATGCCCCTGACCACTGTACCCCTCTGACCACTGTACCCCTCTGACCATTGTACCCCCTGACCACTGTACCCCTCTGACCACTGTACCCCTCTGACCATTGTACCCCTCTGACCATTGTACCCCTCTGACCACTGTACCCCTCTGACCACTGTACCCCTCTGACCATTGTACCCCTCTGACCATTGTACCCCTCTGACCATTGTACCCCCTGACCACTGTACCTTTCTGACCAATGTAGTGACTCTGCCCACAACACCATCATATCCCACACTTTATCTTGCGTCATCACAGGCTGAGAAACACAACTTTATCTTCCAGTAAACTCCTGTTCCTCATCGCCCAGCTGCTCGTTCAAGTTGTAGAGTTGCTCGGCGGAGGCACAATCGACGTTGAAGATGTGGTCACACACGAAGTATTGCTGGTTGAAGGCAGTTAAGTTGGGACACATGAAGGAGTACATCAGGGATTCAGTTACACAGACGTGAAATACCTTGAAATAAAGAGAGAGAAAACGCGGTTGTATTATTTGTTAACTTAGGAAAGGCGGTGCACGGAGCATACTGCAACAACAACTAAACAACATTGCAATGAGGAAACCCTTAGCTGGTCCTAAGGAGACTTACAGCAAGAAAATACGAGACAAAATCCCGATAATTATGAGGTGGATTAATGAAATCAGCAAGTCCGGAGGGGATCATTCAGCAAAGACGACTCGAAAAAGACTAAGACAGCGTAAAGGTAAACCCTCATCCAACAATGGCCTGATACAGACTTATGATGTTTATATTAATGATGTTACACCTGCCAGGTATCAAACAACATCAGGTCTTGGGGTAATATCTTCTCCTGATGGCGCGAAACATCAACACTGTGTAAGACTCACCTGGCAGTCAAAGGCGGGATCAGCATAGTACCCAGGGATCCGTTCGAGACACGTAAAGTTAGGGTCCACCTGTCGCTTAACGATATGACCAGAGAAATCCGGGGCCTCCAAGACGCTGTGTTCTGTAGGGGAGCTGAGAGTGGCTGAGGAGGACAACGAGATCGCCTGCCTGTGTTCACCAGCCATAAGACGGAAGCTGGTTGTTATGGCAACTACCACTGCTGGGGGAGAGGACGTTTATAAAAAATCAAAATGGCTGTTCGTAACTAGCCCAGCAACTTGATAAATTTTACGATTTTTTTTTCATTCATTTATTTCAGAAACAAGAGTTGACTTATGTATAGTTGTCGCCATCTTACCCAGGATCAAGGCTACGGACACAGCACCGGCCATAATGTATGGGTTGGACGCTGTTGTGGTGTGAGGAGCAGTCAAGAAAGTGATCACCTTCCCGAGTGTGTGTTGAGGACGAGTGTGTGGTGATGGTCAGTGGGTTCCGGCGTGTTATATACTTCCCCAGGTGAAAGGTAAACTGACGCATATCTCTCTCTCTACTAACGACGACAACAATAGCGTTTCTAAAAATCAACGATTACCTGCTGAAATGACCCCCATAAATATTTCTTAAAGGTAATGGCAACATAAGGAGAGGGGAATATGACAAAGTACTGTATCGGATATTATATCGGATATTACCAACACCTAAACCGACTTTCCCTTCCCCCCGAATTTAATAGTCATGTTAATAACTAACTGCCATTGTTGTCATCTAGCAGTGGCAGACTTCCTGAGTATTACTCTTATTTAACTAAGTCAATCTGCAGTTAATTGATGAAACTGGGAATAAATAACTTTCCCTCGGAACTTGGAACACATGCCCGTAACAATGTTATATTTCTGTGGTCCTTTTGCTGAGTTCCTGGCCTGTTGGACACTAATACTGCGCCTTAACTTAGCAAAACTGTGTAAGTTTATATAACGGTACTAATGAATCACTTCTCGCACTACTAAAGAGTAATATGTTGATGTGTGTGTGTGTGTGTTAACCCTTCAGTCTCACTACAGGTTCTAATCAACATTGGTTCCTCTTGTTACCGATTTATTTCGTCAAGGAATTAGATCCTTGACCTTAAGTGAACTTATTCAAAAAGTAATATAAGTTTTGGTCAATAATGGTGAATCCATTAGTGATCAAAACTCAATCTGTCTCGTAACTTTTATTACATTTGGTCCACAGACTCACATTTGACGTCCAACTATGATCATCACATCTGACTTTGACCTCTGACCTTGTTGTGACGGCACCGAGTGTGAGATCATTCAAGACCAGACTTGACCAACACTAACGCAGGTGCAGACACATCCTGGAGTCCAGTACATGCCCAGTATTTGCCAACAGTGCGTAACAGAGACGTGACCAACCACCCAAGCGACTAACAGTTCCGATCAGTGGCGAAGAGGATTAAATAAAGTTAAACTTAAACAGTTACTGGGATACCAAAATAGTACTCACAGTAACAAAAGAAACATCTAAGCAAGGGCGATCAGGAAGTGGTGCGAATTATACTGTACGGTCTGGTAGCACTGCATAACCTGGCGAGGGGAAAAAAATCTCAATGATCCAATAAGTCGATCACGAAAGACATGCTAAGACTTTCTGAACCTGAGTCAATAAACATCACAAACTATAAAACTGTGACCTCAGTGACGGAGAAAGGGATGAAAATTTTTAATATTTATGGTAGAGTAAAAACAAAAGTAAATCAATCTATTTTTTTTTTAGAATTTGTGTAGGTGTATGTGATGATGTGAAGTAAACAATGATGAGAAGTAAACAATGATGAGAAGTAAACAAATCAAATCAGTTTTATTAACAGCAGGAGAGAGAGAGAGAGAGAGAGAGAGAGAGAGAGAGAGAGAGATTGTAGTGATCAAGTTATCGTACGTGAGAGATTTAGTCATCATACTCGAGGGTTTAAATCATCGTATTCAAGAGATTAGTTCCGAGTTATATCACCTGCTTATAAATTGTTTGAGTGAAGGAACAGGATGATAGTTTAAGTTAAGGAACAAGATACCAGTTTAACTTATACCAGATCGTTACTTTCCGACGAACTTCCTTCCACCATTCTTTCTTCCTTCCTTCACTGTTACTTTCGCAACTACAACATGCATTTTTGGTGTACAATTTCCAAAATGAATTGCTCAAATTGACTGTTTTTTTTTATTATTATTATTTTAGAATGGCGAAGGTAAGTGTCTGTCGTCCTGAGTAATGATAATATTAGATGATAAAGCAAGTCTGTAGGCGGTAGGCTAAGTGCTCCCTGGAGGACACTGCCAGGTAAATGACAGTGCCACACCTCTCGTCTATCACTTACTGGCACTTAGAGGCAACAGTGGAGTGGTAAAATGAGTCAAGATCGTGTGTCCTGAAGGCCTCCTACCCGAAAGAAATAAAACTGCTGGAACCATTCAAATTATGCATTTTTTTAAAATTTATAAGGGAAATAAAGCGACAATAAAAGTACTAAGGTTTAATCTATAAGAAATACAAATAAAAATGCACTACTGTTAAATATTAAAAAAAATACAGCCTGTTAATTTATCGGGCAAAATATAACGACATACTAGTTACTACTGTTGAATTTTATTATCATTATCCTCAAATTACTGTAATAATAATAAAAATCAGCTATACACAAATGTCATCATCAAAGGTGAATAAGGAATTGACCGTAATGACAAACTTCCGTGAAGGTGATGGAGTGCGCTTAGGACTTGTCTTAGTATGTGGATCAGGTTAGGTTAGGATTAGCGATGTTTAAATTAGGTTACGATAGGTTAAGTAAGGTTAGGTATCTCCCAAATCGTTAATGTTCTGTTATCGTAAATGCTATCCTCTGTCATACGAAGCGGCGTTACGATACCACAACGTTACGGCGATAAGACTGAATTACTGAAGTCTTAACAAGTAATTTTGTCTGTAGCCTCAAGTGTTTCACGTTTCAATGTCGTAACGCTATCACCTGCTTCCTTGTTTGGAGTGACGCGGCCGTTTTTAAAGAGTGTTGACAGACCTCGTGCTTCACTCAACAGCGAATCAAGGCAGTGTAGTTCTTATGGTATACATTTTTGACTTCCGATACTATAACTCTATTCAATGTTTCCACTGTTCGTCTTTCTCTTCCACCCTCCTCTCTATCATCCTATCCTTTATTAACTTTTTATCCTACTCTTCCTCTTTCCCCTCTTTATCATTCTACTTTCCCTCCCTCTCTATTTCCTCATATATTTCTAACTTTTATTCCTCTCATTAATCCTCCTTGACGAGTTCACGCCTAGCTCTTTGAAAGGTCGATGAATAAAGCTCTTTGATTGGCCAATATGTAAAATTTTGCGAAAGCCCGGGAAGATTTCAAGTTTAACTCCACCTCGGCCTACCCAGCAGGTAAAATATTAGCCCCCACCAACCAACATTCCATCCCCATCACCCACCATTACCACCCCTCCCCTCCCCTCCTCAAAGAAAAACGTCCAGGTAACCGCAAACAATCAAAATAACAAGTAAGCAAAAACAGAATCGCACACAAATATTACAACTCCCTGAAGTCACAGGAAATACTTGGAAACTATATAAACATGGAAGCATATAATTTTTTTCGTTCTCTCTCTTGAAAGTCCAATTGCCTTTTTTTTTTCTTTTAGCGTTCGATAACCACAGTTAAGTGGCATCAACGCATCATAAATTGGTTTCTTGGTGAGGAAATCTTGTTAAGTTTATTCACATTCCTTTAAACTTTAATAGACTCCACTGGCTAAGGCTTGTTACTGGTTGCGTTGGATTCGTTACTTATGGGTTTTTTTCTGAAGCGTTAGATAGTTACACAAGCTTGAAAAAAAAACATTGGATTGTATTAACGCAGGACTACGAATGGAAAGCACAAATTAGTTTTCTGTGGAGTACGACAAAGACCCACCTTGTTAGTAACCTGTTTAATGATAATAATGGAAATGTATCAAACCATAACCTCAAGTTTATGGGTGGTAAGAGGAAGGCGGCAAGTGAGGAAGATATCGCAACCAACGACTATTCATAATGTAGTATTAACTCAAACTAGGTTACAGTACCGCTATGTCTACTAACCTGTATTTATGAATGAATCTATCATAACATACTGTACATTGAAAGGTAAGGCACTACCATGATGTGTCTTCAAGTCTTAACACACTATGTAGAAATAAAACCAGATGTAATGTATTTCTGAAAGGTAATGCGTTAGTTTTATGAGTATATATGAGCATCTCTAACCGGTTCTTAACTCTGTCACATTATAGTCTGATCATCGTACCGGAAGTGAGAGCTCTGTGTTAGGAAACTGTGTTGTTGCGGCAGTGAGAGGGACACCACGGCAGCATTCATACACATTATCGTTTTTACTGAAGCGACTCTCCTGTTGACACACAGAGACTAACATATATATACTAGCTATTATATATACACGGACATGTGAGTTGTTGTGTATACAGTATACACTTTCATGTAATCACGCGCGCACACACACACACACACACACACACACACACACCCCAATTACAGATTACATTCCCTGCAATCTACCACTGCCTACCTTTGCACCCCACACACCCAGCCATCCCACATACCCCTACCACCCCACACACACCCAGCCACCCCACACACCCCAGCCACCCCACATACTCCTACCGCCCCACACACCCAGCCATCCCACACAACCCTGACACCTCACACACCGGCCACACCCACACACCCAGCCACCCCACCTACCCCTACTGCCCCACACACACACCCAGCCACCCCACACACCCAGCCACCCCACACGCCACCCACCCACCCCTACCGCCCCACACACCCAGCCACCCCACATACCCCTACCACCCCACCTACCCCACTGCCCCACACACACCCAGCTACCCCACACACCCCTACCACCCCACACACCCAGCCACCCCACACCCACAGCCACCCCACACACCCAGCCACCCCACACACCCAGCCATCCCACACCCCCCACACCCCACACACCCAGCCACCCCACACACACCCAGCCACCCCACACACCCTGCCACCCCACCTACCCCTACCGCCCCACACACCCAGCCACCCCACATACCCCTACCACCCCACTCACCCCTACCGCCCCACACACCCAGCTACTCCCACATACCCCTACCACCCCACACACCCAGCCACCCCACACACCCAGCCACCCCACACACCCAGCCACCCACACCAGCCACCCCCACACACCCAGCCACCCCACACACCCAGCCACCCCACACACCCAGCCACCCACACACCCAGCCACCCATACCCTACCACCCCACACACCCAGCCATCCCACACACCCCAGCCACCCCACACCCAGCCACCCCACACACCCAGCCACCCCACACACCCAGCCACCCCACATACCCCTACCACCCCACACACCCAGCCATCCCACACACACTCCCCAGCCACCCCACACACCTGCCACACTCCAGCCACCCCACACACCCAGCCACCCCACACACCAAGTATTAATATTTTTGTAACATTTATTTTTATACATCAGTTAATTCTCTTATTTTCAAGATAAAAACATATTGTTACTAATAATGGAATACTAATGTACGGGCTCCGCGGGGACGTGGTTACTACCCTGAAGACGGTGTCAACCACGCCCGTCAACCATGCCCGCCAACCACGCCCATCGTCGATGTGGTGATTTTCCACCCATTGACTTATGTGAAAATCCCAGCCCTGCACCCCGTCTTCTGAAGCAAATCAATAATGGGTGTGTTTCAGCTCATACGATCTCACCGTTAGTTCGAAAGGCTATCGGTGAGTAAAACTGTTGCCGGTGGGAGTAAACTTGTCGGCGCTAGTCATCTTTACCCCGGCGTGAGAGTCAGAGGGTGGAGGGGGGGGGGTACCAAAGCACAGCACAATATACTGCCCGATGTTTGCTGGAGACTGAGGAGGTGGCCTTCGTCCTTTATGTCCATAGCGAAGAAATCGTGACAGATCCCAGCGAGGTATCGATGTAGATACAACTTACTGTACTGTATGTATACCGATTGTGACGGCGGAGCCAAATTATACATTTTCAACGGAAAGTTCCTCACCCTTCCATCAACTGAAGCTAAATTAAAAACGAGTAAAAAAATAGAGAAGAATGTGGAACGTTATTTCTGTTTTGGTAGAGATCTTTGATAGTTTCGTGTCCGTGGTTTCATTTCTTTCTTATTTTAATACAAGGGGAGAGGTGAAGGGGATAGGGAGAGAGGGAAGGAAAGAGAGGAAGGATTGTGATGTATGGGAAGGATAGCAAGTCTTTGAATGGGCGGGATTCGATGAAGGGATGAAGGGGGGTGGAGGAAAGGGGAGAAGCAGAGGGAGGGGGGGTGAGGAAAGGAAGAAGAGGGGAGAGGGGTGAGGAGAAGTGAGAGAAGCAGGGGAGAGGGTGAGGAAAGGGAAGAAGCAGGGGAGGGGGTGGAGGAAAGGGACAAAAGAGGGAGGGAGTAAGAGGAAGGGAAGAAGCTAGGGGGGGGGGTGAGGAAAGGAGAAGCAGAGGAGGGGGGTGAGGAAGGGAAGAAGCAGGGGGAGAGGTGGAGGAAAGGGGAGAAGCTGAGGGGGAGAGGGTGAGGAAAAGGGAAAGCAGGGGAGAGGGTGAGAAAGGAGAAGCAGGGGGAGAGGGGTGAGGAAAGGGAGAAGCTAGGGGAGAGGGTGGAGGAAAGGGAGAAGCAGGGAGAGGGGGTGAGGAAAGGGGAGAAGCAGGGGGAGAGGGGTGAGGAAAGGGGGATGAGGGGAGAGGAGGGTGAGGGTCGGAGGGATCTTTAATTAAACAGAGCAACACAATTAATTTTGCCCAAGTTATAGTAATATATATATATATATATATATATATATATATATATATATATATATATATATATATATATATATATATATATATATATATATTCCTATTATATAAAAAAAAGTTAGTTACTTTTCAATGCTTAATCAGCGATTATCTCTAGTAAGCGTGACACACACACACACACACACACACACACACACACACACACACACACACACACACACACACACACACACACACACACACACACACACACACACGTTTTACGATCTATCTGTGGTATAACTCACTCATTATACCGACCATTACAATGTTAACTCTGTTTTATGGACCGTAAGCAAAAACATTAACTTGTTTATCTTACTATTTAACAAATTCATATCGTTCATGTTAAAATCTTTTATGCTATTTCGTCAATAATTAAGATATATGATAAATTTACCAGACAGAGAGACAGACAGCTTCAACGGGGTAATGTAACAGCCAACTGACACTGTTAAGATATAATTTTGGGAAGTCTGTTGAGGATGAGTCTGTGTGTTCGTGACCTCAGTATACCTGTAGGTGCAGTGTTGACCTTACCGCACAATGAGACTCACAAGTGCTGGGTCAAACGGCTGTGGGGTCGTGCGCCGGGAACGATCATCATCAGTAATTTAAAAGAATTTCATGCAGAAGTTCTCTATATAGTTTACAGCATACACACGTTATGGTTATACCCACACGCATGTCCAAACACTTACACACGTTATGGATAAACCCACACGCATATTCAGACCCCTACACACGTACGGACGAGAAGACATATACTTATTTCATTGAATAATATAAGTATAAATACTGGAGTTGCCACAGAAACATGAAGAATGGCGACAGTGAACAAGACCAGACACACACTCACACCTATACTACTACATAAAACAGCTAATACCTCATAAATAACAGTGTGAATACCAGAAAGTGTTTTAATATCAGTAATAGTCCTAAAAATGGTTGTGTGTATTATTAATGATGAAACAGTGATCTCCCAGCTAGAATGATTCACGGAAGTTAGGAGAATGTACAATAATTTGCCTCTGAATGACGAATGGGCGTTTTTTGTAAATAATTATAACTATCAGTCATTATTATACATCTACAGATCCTACAGGGTTAAAGAGCTACAATACATCAAAGATCACAGCATCGTACCAGCTCTAAACTCCTAATACAACCCTTTAGCAGTATCTCTGAATTATAAACACATCAAAAAACAAAAAACAAAACAATAACATCAAATATATTACAAGAAAAATATAGCTTCTGTGTAAAATAATTTACTAATTCACAAGTAAAAGTGACAGAGAGAAAAAAAAAATTCTGGCCTTCAATCTTTTCTGTCATGTAATGAGAAAATAAAGGTATTTTTTCAGCTATACTGTAGTCTTAACTCGTGAGGGAGTAGGTGGTCACGCGTCTATCAAGGTCTGGAGTAGTTCCCCCTTATCTGTGGTCATTCAGAGGTCGTGCGTCTTCACTGGATAAACTTTTTTTCCTCGTAAACACAAATGAGGTCTTCTACTTAGCTGTAAATATTCAGTAAATCTTTATTTCAATATTCAGAGGCTTTAGGGATTTCACTGTACAAATAACGACTTGAAAATACTTTCGTTACCTATAATTTTACTAAAGAACTATAATTCAATATTTCTCTTGAACAAAATTAATTGTTTGGAGTTCCTATGTTTTTTGTTTTAATGTTTTTTCTTTCGTTAGAACTTCTTTAAACTTCCATCAGTGTAAATCCTTATCAATGACTTCCTGCACACAGAACACGACCGCGACTACTACCGATGATAAGTCTTCCTGGTTCTTCAACACGTCTCAACTCTCCTCGCCCACCGTGAGAACTCAACATCTGCACAGCGCGATGCGTTTTATATTAATTACAAACATTTTAGTGAAGAGAAAATGATCATATTTAATTAGAAGAACTCACCCATTCAAATAGAAGAGGATTTCAACCTCCTGCCATAATAATAATAATAATAATAATAATAATAATAATAATAATAATAATAATAATAATAATAACACATTCGTCCTGCAAATTTACAATAGGTCGAGACATGACTCTAATATGTGTGGACCAAGAAACATGAGGTAGATCGTGGGAAGTGTCCGAGTATCCGGGAGTGTATCACAGTATTACACTATGTCTATTTCTGGGTTCAGTTTCCCGCTCCTTTTATTTTCGTGTTGTCGTTCACATTGTGTCGTGACCAAGGACGCCTGAACTGATTATTATTGAGGGATATTTACCCGGACCATGGCTTGAAATAGTGGGCGCGTAGAGCTGTACTATATTGGATAATATCTTAAATGATTTTAAAGATAATAATGCACGAATAGATTTGATAAACCCTTACCTCAGATAGCCTAACTTGACCTGCTCGAGGATTTAGTGTAGGAAATTGAAATACGTCGATTCGAAATGTGAATTTGTAAAAATGTATAGCATTTTGACGATCATAGAGTTTATATCCTAACTAACCTTGAAGCTGTGTGCGTGTGTAGGTGGTGATCGTTATCAATCCCTGGTATATATATAACAGGGCACCACCACCAGGTCACCAGCCGTCACCTGCTACAGTCTGCATCGTCAACACTGTCTCAGGAGTTCCAGAGAGTCGTCAGTAGTCTTGAAGATGGCGAGTGTATCCCCTAAGATCCTGGTGGTGGTGGTGGGTAAGTACACTATACTGAACTGAAACGTAAACGGCCGTAAGATATTTTTTACATCGAATACTATAACTCTCTTCTATAATTTGGTTATACTTTTCGTAATTACTTGTATAACAACGACTATATAACTATGACGTTGGTTTTATTCCTACGGGAACTTGTCTGCATCTATAGTACCGTTTCATCTTCTTTGGTCCTTCCGTATTTAAAACCTCCTCAGCTCTTCTGGGTGGGGCCACCAGCGCTGCTAAGCTGCGAAGCAACGACCGCTTCTCCAGTTTCTCCAGAAATCTTGCTGATTCGAGTTACACCATTCGAGGTGTCCCTGGGAAGGACTACCCCATCCTGGCGTCTGTCCCATTCACGGTGTTTAGGTGTAAGCGTCGTGTCCCAGGCTACTATGCTGACACTGCCCCCGTCGCTGGCTGTCAGGTGAGTTATATACGGAATGTTGTTTGGACTGTTTCTATAATAACCAGAGAACGGCTGTCGAGTACACGTCTAAGCATAAGTGGCTGGTGTAAGTATGACTGCTCCATGTATTCTGTATCACTCTAGTCTAGATGTAGTCACTCGACAGTCCATCTGACACTTCCGTCAAAATACACCGTAAAATTTGTGTTGCTTTTCTGGTTGACGGGGTGTTGTGATCAGCCTGTCAGCCTCCCGCGAGACAGTAGGCACAGTGAACAGAAGGTAGCCATTTTTTCCCTCGATGGATGTCTTTAGCAAATACAATATGTAGAAAAGATTTATAAACACTTCTCGAGGCTGTGACGCTGCCGTAAGTCGTATTGTTTTAAATAGGAACACTTGCAAATATCCTCAATTTACGGTCAAAACGTTCCTTCTTTTCAGTCCCGATCATTTTGAAATTTTGTGGGAAGAAACCTTGACGGCTATACATGTGTCTGTAACATGACTTATATTCAAGTTTCAGAGAAAAAAAATCACACAATATAAAACCTATATATTGGTCCGCAGTTTCTTCATACTTTTAAAAATAAGAATACGATTGGAACGAGGTTACTTTTTGTCCATGAAAGCAAACAGACACAAAATTTATACATTTCTGACTTAGAGGCAATGTGATACACGGAGGGTTTAGTTGGTACCAGTGTTCCCACTATGCTTGTGTGTTCAGTATATCTTATAAATATTTCATACCTTCGGAATGTTCCAGCCATTCTCTTCACCTTTATCACCCTCAGGTGTTCCACATCTGCCAAGAAGGAGGCCAGAGAGACTCCTTCCTGTGTCCCAACGGCACCATCTTCAACCAGCAGTACTTCGTGTGTGACAACTGGGACAACGTCGACTGTGCTAAGTCCCGGAGGTTCTACAGCCTTAACGAAGAACTGGGCAAAATCAAGCTGAGTGAAAACAACGGTGGATCAGTCTCTTCGATCCTGTCAGGCGGCCTCGGTGGTTCAGCCAACAGCGGGGGTACTTTTGGCAGTTCTTCGGCTTTCAGTGGAGGCCCAAGAACCAGGACTGAGGAGAACTTAATTAGATTTACTCTTCCTTTGGCATCTCAAGGCACCTTTGGTACTTTCCCCAACGGTAACAATTTTGGAAGTTCCCCGGTCTTCGGTGGAGCCCCAGGAAGCCAGGCTGGTGGAGATAATGGCTTCGCCTCTCCTTCGGTACTCCAGGACATCATTCTTGCCCCAGGGAGCGACGTTCAAGGCAGTGCAACCACTAGCGACTTCAGCAGCAGGGGAGCTGGTGGGGTTGACGGGCAGGGGGCGGGCGTCAAGGGGCCAGGCGGCTACAACCTCCAGCCTCCCACTCAGCTCTACCACACTCCCGCCAAATAGATTGTTTTTTGGTGTCAAGAAAGTGAATTAAGTAGTGTCACACACACACACACGGTTATTTTGCAAAATGATCGGCAAACACGTTGATAATTTTGCAAAATAACTTGCAAACAGGCTAACCTAACCTAATCAATTTACAAGTTATTTTGCAAAATTACCAACATGCTTGACGACCACATTGCAAAATAAACAATTTCTAAAAAAAAAAAAAAAACCTAATAGATATAATGAAGGTGTATTATATTTCCCGAACCAAATTATCAACATAAATATTAACAATTGTTATCTGAATTTAACGTAACACATCCAGTGATAATTGAGGATTGTCTAGCAGTAACGTGGCAATACAACACGGAGATAATTGAATTAAATCATCCTCTCAATAAGTTGTTTATTTACCCCAAATTTGTTTGGGTTTTTAAGGTTATTTGGACCGTGTTAGGCTTTTCTCCTTCCCTCCTATCTCCTACCTCCTCCTTCCTTTATTCTTCTCTCCATCATCCTTCTTCTCCTCCTCCTCCTCCTCCTCTTCTTTTTCCTTGTTTCCTCCTATCTCCTCCCTCCTCCTACCTTTATTCTTCTCTCTTTCATCCTTCTTCTCATCCTCCTCTTTTTCCTTGTTTCCTCCTATCTCCTCCTTCCTCCTCCCTTTATTCTTCTCTCTTTCAACCTCCTTCCTCCTCCTTCTACTCTTTCCTCCTATATTCTGTCCCCCTATCTCCTCCCTCCTCCTTCCTTCATTTACCTGTCCTTCCTCCTTCTTCCTTCTTCCCCCTTCCTTCTCTACCTCCCTCCTCCCTCCCACCCAGCATTATACAGAGTGTCTTAAAGTCGTATCCACACTACCACACAGAAGACTTTCATAACACGTGAATGTTTATATCACATCACTGTCTTCACTTATGTTGTTAATTAAAAGTATTGACGCTATTTCCTGTTAATCCATAAGGCAGTGTAAAGTTAAACCTCCATTTAACGGACATCATTCTAACGGGTATAGTCCGTTATACAGAGGTTTCACATCAAATGGACCTCTCTCTCTCTCTCTCTCTCTCTCTCTCTCTCTCTCTCTCTCTGTGTGTGTGTGTGTGTGTGTGTGTGTGTGTGTGTTTCAAATATAACGAACCTCGATATAACAGAATATACTCTCCCATATTATCCATTAAAGAGACACTCCTGAGTATGAAAGTGACTCAGCAAAAGTTAGTAAGAGGTATAACATCATCTTCCTTTAAGTAAAAATAAATATATAGACGTCATTGTTAATTTAAGGCTTTTGTTTACGGTGAACATTCTCGACCTTCTGACGCCTGTAAATACCTCATGGTTGGTGTTTATGTCTTTATAGCTCACAATTAAGAGCTATTAATGGAGGTAAAGGAGTTAATGGGTGACGCAGGTAAGGCAAAAAGGAGCCGAGTCATTCACAGTGTAGGTAATGTCATAGGTGAGACAGGTAAAACAATAAGAGGAAGCACAAGGATGTCTGTTATTATTAACTTATGATAAGGTTAACTGGGCATGTCAGGTAGGGTGGGTGTGTGGGTGGGTGTGGGTGGATGAGTGTGTGGGTGGATGCGTGTGTGGGTGGGTGGGTGTATGAGTGTGTGGGTGGATAAGACGTTTATTGTGTGCCTTTGGTCTTAAAGAAGAGTTCCCGCGACAAAATAAATGTTGAAAGAATCTGTATATTAATTTCGTTTCCAAACTGGTTCTAAACAACGCGTCAGTAAGGCAGAGATATAATATATTTACCGCCTGACCTTGTGTACATGAGCACCAGGTTTATATAGGAACACACTATTAACTGAACACTGTCTTTAAGAATCATAAAGTTGGTGGTTAATAAGATTGTTTATATATATACTGTATATATAATAAATAAATAAATAAATAAATAAATAAATATATATATATATATATATATATATATATATATATATATATATATATATATATATATATATATATATATATATATATATATATATATAGTAATGAAGTGAAGGCAATATGTGAACAAGTACATATAAATATATCCCCGCACTATGACAAAACACACACTGGTATGGTACACAATTAGCCACACAAAAGTAGGTGGGTGGATCCCCTGGTGGCTGGAGCCCCGCCAGGCCTTGACCTGACATAGTGATCACCAGGCGTGAAACATCTCCCGCTGGAGGCTGTGTGAAGGAAGACTCTCGCGTCCTCAAGAAAAAGAAAATACCGACTCACGAATTACATATATTTTGTCAGATTGCATCAGCGGGGGATTCTGTTAATTTCTATATATGCTGTGCTGAATTCTTATTTCATCCCTACAGTACAATCATGATGTTGCAATACCATTCGTTGTATACGGACATGGCGAGGGAACATGTTTCCTTGCTAGTGACTCAGGTTCTGTTATACTTGTACATGACGATAATAATAATAATGGAGTCAAAATCCTTACAGAGAATACAAAGACCCACAACAGCACAGCAAAGAAGATATTAATTCTTCTTTTAAGTCCCCTGACGGAGCCCAAGTCTGGTAAGAGTTTATCATATATACAAAAGAGTTTCATTTCCTCCGCGTTTGTCTTTACCCCGTGAGTTATCGTCTGTCTCTTATGTCCATCGGAGAAGATAAAGAGATTATAAGGGAGAGTTTATATTGATAAGACAGGTGCAGGGTGGTGGTGATATTCTCTCAGGCATATTATTTATGATGTGAAGAACAGGTATAATATAACCTGACCTCTCTCTCTCTCTCTCTCTCTCTCTCTCTCTCTCTCTCTCTCTCTCTCTTACCTTCTCTCTTGTAAACTTTATTCTATGACAAGTAAGAAACAAAATCTATAGATAGCTAACATAACTACAGGTGTTAATGTCACGGTAACATTGGCAGTTATAAGCCAATCAAAATGTTAACCCTTGAAACACGACGGTCACAGGAACTGAGGAGGTAAGTTATTGTACTGAAGGTGTTAGAGTATCATCATGGTGTTGTAAGGTCTTCATACAGTGTGTGTGTAATAAGGTGATCTGATAGGCTGAACACATTATATTGTTCCTCTCACTCATTAGTTCTGTATTTGCTAATTTCATTTCGGTGAACTTTGTCGGTGACCTTGATGTTGACCTTTGACCGATTTTGACCAAATTATGTCAGTGTCTCGCTGTTAATTTAATCGATTAACTGTGAAAATGTCGTAAAGTTCCGTTCATAATTGGGGATGTCAGAGTGTTAACAAACTAACACACCCACAACGTGACACAGCAGGTACAACTGACGAAATCATAAATATGGCTCAATAATCATTTTCTCCGAGCGGGTAAGCGAGAATATTGCCACAGGGTGAGACACTAAGGTAATTACGACCACAGATAATAGCTGTAACTCGTAGGTGTTAAGTAGTCCCGTTCCGTTCTCTAGTAAAAGTAATTTTATGTGAGAACAAATATTTCGGTCCCGGGGGGTGATTCCATACACATAATATATGTATATATATAACTGAAGCTCTCAACACATAACTTGAAAATATAAATTGTCTTTTTTTTTTACAGAGAATCATGATCATGCTTCTCTTCTCATCACTAACATACTCTACACACTCCTCCGTTAACTGTCTGGTTCCCTAAGGACAAAGTGGATTGCCAAATACGGATCCTTTTACAACACTATTCAACCATTAACCACGACAGCAAGAATCACGAGAGAAATAAAAGTAACACACAAAGCCTCTTAAGAATCAAACGAGACTGTGTCAAAAGAGAGAGAGAGAGAAAGTTCTTCAGTTAGAGTGAATCACAATGAACCAACACGCAAGCAAAGATGGTAACATTGGATCAGGTTGTCTGCATGAGAAACAAGGAACCTAGGAGATGATATGTAAGCCGTATCATCGTGGCATTTGTCTCTCAAGGGTACAAATTTTTCACGAGTGCAGTTAGATCTGGCTTCTTCCCGGATGATTATATCCGAGCAGGCGGTGTTATAGTGACATCCTCTGAGGTTCACCTTACATTCTGCTTGTTGTTTAACTTAGCCGCTTGTAGACGACGATAGAACTCCTTAAAAATGATGATTTGACCCTTTGGGGACAACTTAACCCCTTGAAGACGATGATTCGACCCTTTGGGGACAACTTAACCCCTTGAAGACGATGATTCGACCCTTTGAGGACAACTTAAGCCCTTGAAGACGATGATTCGACCCTTTGGGGACAACTTAACCCCTTGAAGACGATGATTCGACCCTTTGGGGACAACTTAACCCCTTGAAGACGATGATTCGACCCTTTGAGGACAACTTAAGCCCTTGAAGACGAAGACTTGACACCTTAAGACGTTAGCCTGACCATTAGCCAAAGTCTTTAAGGTTACCTCGACGTCTTCATAGGTTGCAGGAATGAAATTATCGTCTTCAAAGATTAAAAAGCATCATACCAAATAACACCAGATGTACCACACACACACACACACACACACACACACACACACACACACACACACACACACACGCACGCACGCACACACACACACACACTATAACTGTCCCCCACTTGTTCGAATTTTATCTTTCTCCTTTGTCTCTTCCCCATTTACTTTTATACTTAATGTCAGTTTTCATCATCTCTCCTCTTACTTCACTTACTTTCACTCTCTCTCTTCCTCTCTGTGTTTCTCTCTTTCTCACGTCTCTCTTTGTCGATGTTCCTTTTTTTTTCATTTCATTATCCTTAACAAAATAACAAAAACATCATTACTACCCTTAACAAAATCACAAAAAACACATCATTACCCTTAACAAAATCTAACAAAGGTATAGTCAAATAAAATCCACTTGAAATATACTCAGTTAAGGGAGAACAAAACTTATTACAAAAGAAACACTCAGAAAAGGTCTTTGGCAGGTGAGAAAATTACCTGGATGACTGTGAGAAGGAGGATTACAAGGACTTCTGAAAGTTAGTGAAGAGGCGGGAGAGACAGACGGTGAGTGAGGGAGAGAGAGAGAGTGGGTGGCTGGGAGAGGAAGTGAGTGGGGTGGGTTGGTTAGTGAGTGGGTGGGTGGGTGGGGAAGAATGGGTGCGTGGGAGGGGGAGTAGGGCAGGGAGTGGGTGGGTGGGCAGTGGGTGGGTGAGTGGGCAGGTAGGTGATGAGTAGGTAGGGTGGAACTATGGTGGGTGGGTGGGTGCCGGGCCGAGGTGGGTGGTGAGGCGAGGTGAGTAGGTGGTAGGTAGGTAGGATGGGTGGGTGGGCGTGAGTGGGTGGGTGGTTCGGGCAGAGATCTCCTGCTGTTTGATGATTTTACACACACATATATATATATATATATATATATATATATATATATATATATATATATATATATATAATATATATATATATATCTTGACAGAATCACGCACGGAAATACATAGCAAGGTACTTGGCTTTCGTCTTTAATCAAGCTAGGTGCTCCGTTATTTAATTATCACGTTTTCATTGTGGATTTACATGAAATATATATATATATATATACGCCACCACTAATATATATATATATATATATATATATATATATATATATATATATATATATATATATATATATATATCTACTCTACCCCTAAGTGTAGATTTTGGCTGGCTTGAAACTTCGTGTTTTATTGTTTTCTTGTGTGTGGTTATCATATATACCTGGATACGCGCACCTACAGTGATTTACTTGGTGTATATATATATATATATATATATAATTCAATTAGTCCAGTTAATAAGGAAGATCATAAAGATATAAATACTACTACTACTACTACTACTAATAATAATAATAAAACTTTCTGTAAAAACTGTGTCATTATTAAACTAACTGTTGTCTAACTTAGTTATGATTTTGTTTGTTATGGTGGTAAACGACGTCTTTTATAGCAGTGACAAAGTAATCCTTATTTGGGAAAAACGCTTAATGCGTTTTAAAGGCTCAGTCGACTCCCTAATTGGACAATTATGACAAGCATGACATATATACTGCATATTACATTGTCATACTCCTCACGTTAACACGAGGGAGGCATCTCAATCATGCCGTCAGGGGAAAAAGTGAAAAAGATTAAGTTGAGGCTTACTCACGTGAAGGTCGGGAGGTTCCTGCAGCGTGTATAAGAGGCGGCCTCCTCACCTGGGTATCATTACAAGCAGTGCTACCATCTCGGTGCCACAACCCTCCCTCTTTCACCCTCCTGCCCGCCCTCACACCACACAGTGCACTCAGCCCAGGCATGACCCGTCCGCTTGGCCACCTGTTGGTCTGGGGTAAGAATGTGTTCACCTGATAGTGTTGACACGGAGGGAAACTATCATTCTTCTCAACAGGAAATGAATGTTCAAGTTTTTTCTTTTTTTTATCTTTGAATGTTACGAAGTTGAAGATGAACCAAGTGCTTGAAAATTATACGTGAATTATCGTGTGTGAGTTTCCAGGAAGTCTCTTATGCGGGCGCACACACATATCCATCTGCCTAAACACACACACACACACATAAACACACTAAACAAAAACAAAACAAGTAAATATAAAAACACAACGTGACACCAATCTCTGTGACGCTCTCTAATAAAGAGTGATAGAGAATAATGCAGCGTTACGAGTTAGCGAGATCGTGACAAGCAAATGGTGATTACTCAGGCAATTGACCTAACCCCCGGAGCGACCTCAAAAGGCATTGAGTTTGTGTTCCATCCTGTACCGCCACGCCAGGTATATATAAAAAGTGCAGGTGCTGTCCGTACGATTATTTTGTTGTAATTATGGTTAGGGATTGTACTGGTTCTGTCTTCTGTCTGTCTGTCATTCTATGTGTCTCTCTGTGTCTATCTATGTATTCTTTGGTTTTTAATGGTGTATAACAAATGTATTCAGCCATTATTTCTGTCTGTCTGTCTTAACCCATTGAGTACGATGACTTAACCCATTGAGTACGATGAATTAACCATTTGATTACGATGGCAACCCCTAAGTACAATAATGTGTTACGTAAGTGAATAAATCGTTGTGTTGAAAAGATTAAAGCATCGTAATCAAAGAGGTTAAATTATCGTACATAGAGGATTAAGTCATTCGTAAATAAGGGATTAAGTCATTCGTAAATAAGGGATTAAGTCATTCGTAAATAAGGGATTAATTCTTCTTATTTAATGGGGTAATTCAGTATAAAGAAGGAATTTATTCTTGTTTTGTTTCCTTCTTGTTTTTTCGTTGTTTATGGCGGGAAGAGTCTTGTTTTCGTTGTTTATGGCGGGAAGAGTCTTGTTTTCGTTGTTTATGGCGGGAAGAGTCTTGTTTTCGTTGTTTATGGCGGGAAGAGTCTTGTTTTCGTTGTTTATGGCGGGAAGAGTCTTGTTTTCGTTGTTTATTTAGCAGAACTTTCGTAGGTGTGTCTTAAAGAGTAAACAAAGGGAGAACAAGAAGAATAGAAGAGGAACAAAACAGTGGATGAAGAAAAGAAAGAGGAGTAAGCAAAAGAAGATATAAAAGAGGAGGAGAAGACCGAAAAAACAACGACGATGAAGATGAACAACAAAAAAGAAGAAACAAATGAAGTGAAAACAACAAGAAAAGAAGATTAAGATGATAAATTGAAAGAAAAACCACAGTAAGAAATGTATTATATATTTACTGAAGGCGGGAAGTCGTGTGAATTATAGTAATCTTCGCCGATAGCTTTGGTTAGTGTGGTGAAAGTGAGAGTAGGTCTTATAGGGATGTCGTGGATACAGTATTAAGCTATCGATATATGCTAGGAGGCAGGGTGGTCGGCACTGCACTCTATCACCTTCACTTCCCAAACTGTCAAGTGAGGTGCCTACTAAAGTTCTTTACATAATGAGAGAAATACGTGAGTTTCTATTATTAATATTGTCATAATAATGTGTTGGTAATCTTTTTTTTATACTCAAAGACACTCAGAGACACTGAAAGACACTCAAATACACTCATAGACACTCACAAACACTCACAGTCACTCACAGACGATGACCTTTTGGTAGAGGTTTACGCTTGTATCACCAGCTCTTGATGTACAGTCGATTGCACTTACACCTGATACAGAAGCTGGTGCGTTTTGTGAGCTGTGGCACCTCTGTGTTTGTTTACATTATATTAAAACTCCCGAAATGGTCCTAAGAAACCTCGCAATAGTAGCCAGACTAAAGGATGCTACTTGAGCATTCCACAGAGTTGCCATATCTCACAAAATGCGCCAGCCACTGTACCAGGTATGAGTGCAGGCGACTGTATGTGATCATGACGTAGCTCCAGTCCCTACATTTTGTTATTAATCTCGGTTTTAAAATTTATAATCCTATCCTGTTTCTCCCACATCATAGGTAAACTGTTTCCATATTAAATGAATGATTTAGAGTTTGCCGCTGTCCCCGTTATTAACCACTCCATTATATAAGACATATTTCTTTAAGTTCAATCATGTTCCTATTTATATTTTTTCTCATGTTCTCTAGTAGTCGGGTCGGTTCTTCAAGTATATTTACACATATTTCTCTGTCAATTATATTTCTCATCATCCTTAAACACACCGTCACTCTTTCCTCCTATACTGTGCTGAATGGATAACGTTAGCCATTGATTATTATATATCTACATATCAATTTACAAACGTAAACTTCGAAAAATCCCTCTAAAATAAATTTTAATTCATAAGTAGATGACAGAAAGTGAGAGCTTGATTATGCAAAGTCAAAGTTAAAGGAAAAACTATTTGCATTAGGTGTCTTACTTTGTGTATTCAAGATTTTTATAACTGTTTTGTGTGTGTGCGTGCGCGCGTGTGTGTGTGTCCCACTCTAGTTACACCATATTCATAAATCTCTCTGGTAGCTGTACTCGGGCTGGCTGGCGCCTCTTACGTGTTTCCCGAGGGAGCCCAAGGACCGCCCGCCAGTGCACAGGAAACACTTACCTCCGCCCCGCTACCTGGAGGAGGAGATAGTGGCTTCCCTGGTGCCAGTCAACAGTTTGGTCTTAATGGTATCAACGGGAATGCAGTGGATAATCTATCAGGTGGCAGAGGAAGCCAACAGATCTTCGGCCACGATGGTGACGCCGGTGATATCCTGGGCAGCTTGGTTGGGGAGAGTCGACGGCAGCAGATCTTTAGCCTCGTTGATAAAGATCCGATAGAGCTGCTCGAGGAGGCCATTGCTGGTGGCGGTGTTCCTGGGGTGGACTACACCATCCTCTCCTCTGTCCCTCTCACCGCCTTCTCCTGTCTGGGTCGACTTCCTGGTTACTACGCTGACACTGCCCCCGAGGCCGGCTGTCAGGTGAGTCTTATATCATCGTCCATGTTGAATTTCAGTGTTATCATGCCCTAATACAGATTCAGTGTTGGGCTGGTGAGTTAATTTTCTGATACACACTTTTACTTTTGTTTTCATGAAAATTTCGAGCCCGTTAGTGCAACATTTCGGTTAACTCACAAGTGTGCTTCTTTCATTCTTTACTGCTCCCCCTAAGTTGAGTATGATCTTCCCATTCTGATGTGCCTACACAAATGCTTTCGAGATTGTATTAATATAATGTATTTTTCCTCAAGGTGTTTCACATCTGCCAAGGAGGAGGAAGGATCAACTCGTTCCTGTGTCCCAACGGCACCATCTTCAACCAGCAGTATTTTGTGTGTGACTGGTGGTTCAACTTTGACTGTTCCACTGCTGAACAGTACTACGGCCTCAACGCTGAAATAGGCAAGACTGACGTGACGCTGACCGGCGCCACCATCTACGGCATCAATGAATTCCCTCAAGCGTCTCGCACAGTTACAAGTGTTGCCGGTGTTTTCGGCGGAGCTGGGCCTGCTGATGACGCCCGCGGTGTTTCCGGACCTATCTCAAGCATTACGGGTTCTTCAGGGTCTTCTAGTGGTCGTCCTGCCTCTCCCGGCGGTGGTCGTCTTGGCAGTAACCTCGGCGTTACATCTGGTCTAGACGGCTCACACAGTTCTGGGATTGGTGGCCTTCCTGGTGGTGGTTTTGGTTCACCCATCCAGAGTGTACCTGCTGGTACTGGCAGCAGTGGTCGACCTGGGAGCGGCTATGAGTATGGTCCTGCCACACAAGGTTCATCACTGATTCCTATTGAAGGACTCAGTCGTACTCCTAGCAGCGCTGGTCGTCCTGGTAGTATTAGACGTCCATCACATGATTTTGGTAATCATCCAGGTGGTAGTTTAGGTACTCAGAGTTCACCAGTAGATTCAGACAGCAGCAATGAGATTCATCATGGTAGTGACGTCAGCGGCAGCGGCTCGTCTAGTGCCAGTAGTGGAACAGCTACAAGCAGCGTGCTTGGCTCAGGTGCTGGTCAAAGTTTTTCACCTGAAGAATTTGGAAGTGGTGGATCTGAGAGCGGAGTTAGTGCAGGCTCTGGTCCACAGGGCGTAGCTGGTATTAGTAGCAGCAGTAGCACTCCTAACACTGGGTATGAGTATGGTCCTGCCACACCAAGTGTATCCCTCATTCCTGGTACACCTGGTCGTCCTACCTCGAGTACCGATACTCGTCCTTCTGCTGATGCTGGTGGCCGTCCTGGCACTAGTGCTGGTGGTCGTCCAGGCACTAGTGCTGGTGGTCGTCCTGGCACTAGTGCGGGTGGTCGTCCTGGCACTAGTGCGGGTGGTCGTCCTGGCACTAGTGAGGGTGGTCGTCCTGGCACTAGTGCTGGTAGTCATCCTGGCAGCACCTTTGGCTCTACCACCCAAGGTGTTTCCTCTACTACTGGCATCAGTGGTCGTCCTGGTAGTGGCTACCAATATGGTCCTGGCACACAAGGTGTATCACTTGTCCCTGGTGAAGGAGTTCGACCTGCCCCTGGTAGTCGCCAACATGTCCCTGGTAGTGGTCGACCTGTCCCTGGTAGTGGTCAACGTGTCCCTGGTAGTGGTCAACATGCCCCTGGTAGTGGTCAACCTGTCCCTGGTAGTGGTAGTCCTGTTCCTGGTAGTGATAGTCCTGTCCCTGGTAGAGATAGTCCTGCCCCTGGTAGTGGTCAACCTGTCCCTGGTAGTGGTAGTCCTGTCCCTGGTAGTGATAGTCCTGTCCCTGGTAGTGGTCGACCTGTCCCTGGTAGTGGTCGACCTATCCCTGGTAGTGGTCAACCTGTCCCTGGTAGTGGTCAACGTGTCCCTGGTAGTGGTCAACATGCTGGTAGTGGTCAACCTGTCCCTGGTAGTGGTCAACGTGTCCCTGGTAGTGGTCAACATGCCCCTGGTAGTGGTCAGCCTGTCCCTGGTAGTGATAGTCCTGCCCCTGGTAGTGGTCAACCTTTCCTGGTAGTGGTCAACCTGTCCCTGGTAGTGGTCAACCTGTCCCTGGTAGTGGTCAACCTGCCCCTGGTAGTGGTCAACCTGCCCCTGGTAGTGGTCATCCTGCCCCTGGTAGTGGTAGTCCTGTCCCTGGTAGTGGTCGACCTGTCCCTGGTAGTGGCCGTCCTTATCCTAGTGCTGGTACTGTTCATTCACCAAGTACTGCATTTGGTACCACCCCAAGTAGTGGTCGTCCTACCTCTAGTACTGGTATTCGTCCTTCTGCTGATGTTGGTAGTCGTCCTGGGACTAGTGCTGGTGGTCGTCCTGGCAGCAGCTTTGGCTCTACCACCCAAGGTGTTTCCCCAACTACTGGCATCAGTGGTCGTCCTGGTAGTGGCTACCAATATGGTCCTGGCACACAAGGTGTATCACTTGTCCCTGGTGAAGGAGTTCGACCTGTCCCTGCTAGTGGTCAACCTGTCCCTGGTAGTGGTAGTCCTGCCCCTGGTAGTGGTCGACCTGTCCCTGGTAGTGGTCGTCCTGTCCCTGATAGTGGCCGTCCTGCCCCTGGTAGTGGTAGTCCTGTCCCTGGTAGTGGTCAACCTGCCCCTGGTAGTGGTCAACCTGTCCCTGGTAGTGTCCTGTATAGTCCTGTGGTGGTAGTCCTGTCCCTGGTGGTGGTCAACCTGTCCCTGGTAGTGTAGTCCTGTCCTGATAGTGGTAGTCCTGTCCCTGGTGGTGGTCAGCCTGCCCCTGGTAGTGGTCAACCTGTCCCTGGTAGTGGTAGTCCTGTCCCTGATAGTGGTAGTCCTGTCCTGGTGTGGTCAACCTGCCCCTGGTAGTGGTCAGCCTGTCCTGGTAGTGGCCGTCCTGCCCCTGGTAGTGCTGCTCCTGGTAGTCCTGTCCCTGGTAGTGGTCGACCTGTCCCTGGTAGTGCTGCTCCTGGTAGTCCTGTCCCTGGTAGTGGTAGTCCTGTCCCTGGTAGTGGCCGTCCTGCCCTGGTAGTGCTGCTCCTGGTAGTCCTGTCCCTGGTAGTGGCCGTCCTGCCCCTGGTAGTGCTGCTCCTGGTAGTCCTGTCCCTGGTAGTGGTCGACCTGTCCCTGGTAGTGGTCGACCTGTCCCTAGTAGTGGCCGTCCTGCCCCTGGTAGTGGTAGTCCTGTCCCTGGTAGTGGTAGTCCTGCCCCTGGAAGTGGTCGTCCTACCTCTAGTACTGGTATTCGTCCTTCTGCTGATGTTGGTAGTCGTCCTGGGACTAGTGCGGGTGGTCGTCCTGGCAGCAGCTTTGGCTCTACAACCCAAGGTGTTTCCCCAACTACTGGCATCAGTGGTCGTCCTGGTAGTGGCTACCAATATGGTCCTGGCACACAAGGTGTATCACTTGTCCCTGGTGAAGGAGTTCGACCTGTCCCTGGTAGTGGTCAACCTGTCCCTAGTAGTGGTCGACCTGTCCCTGGTAGTGGTCAACCTGTCCCTGGTAGTGGTAGTCCTGTCCCTGGTAGTGGCCGTCCTGCCCCTGGTAGTGCTGCTCCTGGTAGTAGCCGTCATGACCCTAGTAGTGGTAGTCCTGCCCCTGGAAGTGGTCGTCTTACCCCTGGTAGTGGTAGTCCTGTCCCTGGTAGTGGCCGTCCTGCCCCTGGTAGTGGTAGTCCTGTCCCTGGTAGTGGCCGTCCTGCCCCTGGTAGTGCTACCCCCGGTATTGGCCGTCCTGCCCCTGGTAGTGGTAGTCCTACCCCTGGAAGTGGTCGTCTTACCCCTTCTAGTGGTAGTACTACTTCTGGTATTGGTAGTCGTCCCAGTGCCTCTGGTGCCTTCGGGTCACCTGCTCCTTCTGTTGACAGTAATGAGATCCGTCCAGGTAGTGGACTGGCCTCAGGCACACAAGGTGCATATGTTGCCACGGGAAGTACGACCCGACCTGTTAGTGGTTATGAGTATGGTCCAGGTACACAAGGCGTGTCACTAGTCCCAGGTAGTGCTCGTCCTACGCCTGGTACTGATGGTCGTCCAATCACTAGTGCAGGAGGTCGTCCTGGCACTAGTGCGGGTGGTCGTCCTGGCAGCACCTTTGGCTCTACCACCCAAGGGGTTTCCCCTACTACTGGCATCAGTGGTCGTCCTGGTAGTGGCTACCAATATGGTCCTGGCACACAAGGTGTATCACTTGTCCCTGGTGAAGGAGTTCGACCTGCCCCTGGTAGTGGTCAACCTGCCCCTGGTAGTGGTCGACCTGCCCCTGGTAGTGGTCGACCTGTCCCTGGTAGTGGTCGACCTGTCCCTGGTAGTGGTAGTCCTGCCCCTGGTAGTGGTAGTCATGTTCCTGGTAGTGGTCGACCTGCCCCTGGTAGTGGTCGACCTGTCCCTGATAGTGGTCGACCTGCCCCTGGTAGTGGTCGACCTGTCCCTGGTAGTGGTAGTCATGTTCCTGGTAGTGGTCGTCCTGCCCCTGGTAGTGGCCGTCCTTCTCCTAGTACTGGTACTGTTCATTCACCAAGTAATGCATTTGGTGCCACCCCAAGTAGTGGTCGTCCTACCTCTAGTACTGGTATTCGTCCTTCTGCTGATGTTGGTAGTCGTCCTGGCACTAGTGCGGGTGGTCGTCCAGGCACTAGTGCTGGTGGTCGTCCTGGCAGCACCTTTGGCTCTACCACCCAAGGGGTTTCCCCTACTACTGGCATCAGTGGTCGTCCTGGTAGTGGCTACCAATATGGTCCTGGCACACAAGGTGTATCACTTGTCCCTGGTGAAGGAGTTCGACCTGTCCCTGGTAGTGGTCAACCTGTCCCTGGTAGTGGTAGTCCTGCCCCTGGTAGTGGTCGACCTGTCCCTGGTAGTGGTCAACCTTTCCCTGGAAGTGGTCGACCTGTCCCTGGTAGTGGTCTACCTTTCCCGGGAAGTGGTCGACCTGTCCCTGGTAGTGGTCGTCCTGTCCCTGGGAGTGGTCGTCCTGTCCCTGGTAGTGGTCGTCCTGCCCCTGGTAGTGGCCGTCCTTCTCCTAGTACTGGTACTGTTCATTCACCAACTAATGCATTTGGTACCACCCCAAGTAGTGGTCGTCCTACCTCTAGTACTGGTATTCGTCCTTCTGCTGATGTTGGTAGTCGTCCTGGCACTAGTGCGGGTGGTCGTCCTGGCACGAGTGCTGGTGGTCGTCCTGGCAGCACCTTTGGCTCTACCACCCAAGGTGTTTCCCCTACTACTGGCATCAGTGGTCGTCCTGGTAGTGGCTACCAATATGGTCCTGGCACACAAGGTGTATCACTTGTCCCTGGTGAAGGAGTTCGACCTGTCCCTGGTAGTGATAGTCCTGCCCCTGGTAGTGGTCGACCTGTCCCTGGTAGTGGTCGACCTATCCCTGGTATTAGCCGTCCTGTCCCTGATAGTGGTCGACCTGTCCCTGGTAGTGGTCGACCTATCCCTGGTAGTGGTCGACCTATCCCTGGTAGTGGTCGACCTATCCCTGGTAGTGGTCGACCTGTCCCTGGTAGTGGCCGTCCTGCCCCTGGTAGTGGTAGTCCTGTCCCTGGTAGTGGCCGTCCTGCCCCTGGTAGTGCTACCCCCGGTATTGGCCGTCCTGCCCCTGGTAGTGGTAGTCCTACCCCTGGAAGTGGTCGTCTCACCCCTTCTAGTGGTAGTACTACTTCTGGTATTGGTAGTCGTCCCAGTGCCTCTGGTGCCTTCGGGTCACCTGCTCCTTCTGTTGACAGTAATGAGATCCGTCCAGGTAGTGGACAGGCCTCAGGCACACAAGGTGCATATGTTGCCACGGGAAGTACGACCCGACCTGTTAGTGGTTATGAGTATGGTCCAGGTACACAAGGCGTGTCACTAGTCCCAGGTAGTGTTCGTCCTACGCCTGGTACTGATGGTCGTCCAGCCTTTGGCGCTGGTGGTCATCCAGCAACTACTATTAGTGCTCATCCAACCACTAGTGCTGGTCGTCATCCAACTACTATTGTTGGCGGTCATCCTGGCACTAGTGCTAGTAGTCATCTTGGCATTAGTGCGGGTGGTCGTCCTGGCACTAGTGCTAGTAGTCGTCCTGGCATTAGTGCGGGTGGTCGTCCTGGCACTAGTGCTGGTAGTCTCCCTGGCACTAGTGCTGGTGGTCGTCCTGGCCCTAGTGCTGGTGGTCGTCCAGGCACTAGTGCTGGTGGCCGTCCTGGCACTAGTGCTGGTGGTCGTCCTGGCACTACTGCGGGTGGTCGTCCTGGCAGCACCTTTGGCTCTACCGTCCAAGGTGTTTCCCCTACTACTGGCATCAGTGGTCGTCCTGGTAGTGGCTACCAATATGGTCCTGGCACACAAGGTGTATCACTTGTCCCTGGTGAAGGAGTTCGACCTGTCCCTGGTAGTGGTCAACCTGCCCCTGGTAGTGGCCGTCCTGCCCCTGGTAGTGGGCGTCCTGCCCCTGGTAGTGCTGCTGCTGGTAGTGGCCGTCCTGCCCCTGGTAGTGCTGCCCCTGGTAGTGGCCGTCCTGCTCCTGGTAGTGGCCGTCCTGCCCCTGGTAGTGGTAGTCCTGTCCATGGTAGTGGTAGTCCTGTCCCTGGTAGTGGCCGTGCACCCTGGTAGTGGCCGTCCACTGCTGCCCTGTTAGTGGCCGTCCTGCCCTGGTGGTGACCAGTTCTGTCCCTGGTAGTGCTGCCCTGGTGGTGGCCATCCTGCCCTGGTAGTGTGTCCTGCCTGGTAGTAGCCGTCCTGCCACTGGTAGTGCCGTCCTGCCCCTAGTAGTGAGCCAGTTCTGTCCCTGGTAATTGCTGCTGCCCTGGTAGTGGCAATCCTGCCCTGGTAGTGCTGCCCCTGGTAGTGGCAATCCCTGCCCTGGTAGTGGCCGTCCTGCCTGGTAGTGCTGCCCTGGTGAGTAACCGTCCTGCCCTGGTAGTGGTAGTCCTGCCCTGGTAGTGGAAGTCCTGTCCTGGTAGTGGTCAACCTGTCCATGGTAGTGGTCAGCTGTCCTAGTGGTGGTCGTCCTGCCCCTGGTAGTGGTCGTCCTGTCCTAGTAGTGTGTCCTTCTCCTAGTACTGGTACTGTTCATTCACCGTAATGCATTTGGTACCACCCAAGTGGTCGTCCTACCTCTAGTACTGGTATTCGTCCTTCTGCTGATGTTGGTAGTCGTCCTGGCACTAGTGCGGGTGGTCGTCCTGGCACGAGTGCTGGTGGTCGTCCAGTCACTAGTGCTGGTGGTCGTCCTGGCACTAGTGTAGGTGGTCGTCCTGGCAGCAGCTTTGGCTCTACCGTCCAAGGTGTTTCCCCGACTACTGGCATCAGTGGTCGTCCTGGTAGTGGCTACCAATATGGTCCTGGCACACAAGGTGTATCACTTGTCCCTGGTGAAGGAGTTCGACCTGCCCCTGGTAGTGGTCAACCTGTCCCTGGTAGTGGTCGACCTGTCCCTGGTAGTGGTAGTCCTGTCCCTGGTAGTGGTCGTCCTGCCCCTGGTAGTGGTAGTCCTGTCCTTGGTAGTGGTCGTCCTGCCACTGGTAGTGGCCGTCCTTCTCCTAGTACTGATACTGTTCATTCACCAAGTACTGCATTTGGTACCACCCCAAGTAGTGGTCGTCCTACCTCTAGTACTGGTATTCGTCCTTCTTCTGATGTTGGTAGTCGTCCTGGCACTAGTGCTGGTGGTCGTCCTGGCAGCACCTTTGGCTCTACCACCCAAGGTGTTTCCCCTACTACTGGCATCAGTGGTCGTCCTGGTAGTGGCTACCAATATGGTCCTGGCACACAAGGTGTATCACTTGTCCCTGGTGAAGGAGTTCGACCTGTCCCTGCTAGTGGTAGTCCTGTCCCTGGTAGTGGTAGTCCTGTCCCTGGTAGTGGTAGTCCTGCCCCTGGTAGTGCTGCCCCTGGTAGTCCTGTCCCTGTTAGTGGCCAACCTTTCCCTGGTAGTGGTAGTCCTGTCCCTGGTAGTGGCCGTCCTGCCCCTGGTAGTGCTGCCCCTGGTAGTGGCCGTCCTGCCCCTGGTAGTGGCCGTCCACTGCCTGGGCAGTGGCCAGCCTTTCCTGGTAGTGGTAGTCCTGCCCCTGGTGGTGGCAAGTCCCTGTTCCTGGTAGTGCTGCCCTGGTAGTGTGCGTCCTGCCCCTGGTAGTGGCCGTCCTGTCCCTGGTAATTAGTGGTCCTGCCCTGGTAGTGGCCGTCCCTGTCCCTGGTAGTGCTGCCCCTGGTAGTGCTGCCCCTGGTAGTGGCCGTCCTGCTGTTGAGTGGCCGTCCTGCCCCTGGTAGTGCTGCCTGCCCTGAGCAGTGGTAGTCCTGCCCTGGTAGTAGTAGTCCTGTCCCTGGTAGTGGCCGTCCTGTCCCTGGTAGTGCTGCCCCTGGTAGTCCTGCCCCTGGAAGTGGTCGTCTTACCCCTGGTAGTGGTAGTCCTGTCCCTGGTAGTGGCCGTCCTGCCCCTGGTAGTGGTAGTCCTGTCCCTGGTAGTGGCCGTCCTGCCCCTGGTAGTGCTACCCCCGGTATTGGCCGTCCTGCCCCTGGTAGTGGTAGTCCTACCCCTGGAAGTGGTCGTCTTACCCCTTCTAGTGGTAGTACTACTTCTGGTATTGGTAGTCGTCCCAGTGCCTCTGGTGCCTTCGGGTCACCTGCTCCTTCTGTTGACAGTAATGAGATCCGTCCAGGTAGTGGACTGGCCTCAGGCACACAAGGTGCATATGTTGCCACGGGAAGTACGACCCGACCTGTTAGTGGTTATGAGTATGGTCCAGGTACACAAGGCGTGTCACTAGTACCAGGAAGTGCTCGTCCTACGCCTGGTACTGATGGTCGTCCAATCACTAGTGCTGGAGGTCGTCCTGGCACTAGTGCGGGTGGTCGTCCTGGCAGCAGCTTTGGCTCTACCACTCAAGGTGTTTCCTCTACTACTGGCATCAGTGGTCGTCCTGGTAGTGGCTACCAATATGGTCCTGGCACACAAGGTGTATCACTTGTCCCTGGTGAAGGAGTTCGACCTGTCCCTGGTAGTGGTCTACCTTTCCCTGGAAGTGGTCGACCTGTCCCTGGTAGTGGTCGTCCTCCCCCTGGTAGTGGTCAACCTGTCCCTGGGAGTGGTCGACCTGTCCCTGGTATTGGTCGACCTGTCCCTGCTAGTGGTGGTCGACCTGTCCCTGCTAGTGGTGGTCGACCTGTCCCTGCTAGTGGTGGTCGACCTGTCCCTGGTATTGGTCGACCTGTCCCTGCTAGTGGTGGTCGACCTGTCCCTGCTAGTGGTGGTCGTCCTGTCCCTGCTAGTGGTGGTAGTGGGTCTAGTATCCCACATTCTCCCTCAGTTGTTCCCGGCATTACAAGGCCGAGTGGGAGCGCCGGGGTGGGTGAAGTCATCTCCGCCGCTGGTGGTGATGGCGGCAGCGCTGGTCAAGGTGGCTACCACTACCCTACACCAGCTGTTCCTTTCAATCTATTCTGATTTCCTTCATAAAATCTTTATTAGCGTTAAGTTGCCTCTCCAAGTGAATTTTCATCTCTAAAGACAAAATAGGTATAGATCGAATTAACTATAATAAGAAAATTATTTCTGTATGTAGGCCAATATCATGTAAATAATTGAAATAAGAAAATATTTTGTGTAAGTTCTTGATGTTTGAGAATTACGCAAACTTTAAACAAGTCAGGAATGTTCTCTACGCATCTCCTCCTAAAACACAAGAAATTTTCCCTAACATTTTGTATAAAGAAGTTTAAATAATAATATATTAAAGAAACCTTTGTTTGAGTCTTAATTATCACCTCTCTAGACACATTTGAACATCTGACCATACAACCTACACTTACCCTGGACAGCACCCAGACCTTAAATTTGACCGATGCAATCTTTCAGTTTTTGTAGGTTTTTTCCAGAAACTCTATGAAATTTTTACACCTCATTCCGCAACGCCACATTTTTAATCTTTTACTTTTATCAACTTGGCCAATGATCGGCTTGTTAGCCGCTTGGGCGGTCAGTCACGTCTCTTTTAAGCACTGTTGGCAAGTACTGGGCATGCATTGACTCCTGAATGTACTTGTATCTGTACCTGCGCCAGTGTTGGTCAAGTCTGGTCTTAAATGAGCTCACTCGGTGCGGTTACAACACTGTAGTAAATTATTCAAAGAGTTTACAATTCTTACTCCAAAAAAGTTTGCCCTCATAATTTTCTGAAGTTGTGGCTTCTTCAACCTTGAGCTGTGACCTCGAGTGGGGCGGGCGTCTGCCAGCTCGAGTTATAGACCCTCGACTGAGTAGTGTCTTCCGAGATGTTTATAAACTTCAATTAAGTTGAAAATCAGAAAACTACAGTACAGTAATAGAAATGCTGTTCCCGCATTTGTTGCCATCAACCGAATCTCCGTATTTTTTTTGTTTTTGCATATACTTGTAAGAGTTTAAAAAATTTTAAGACACCTTTCTTCTATGACGTATCCTCGCGAACAACCTAGAGCCGAGATATTTAATATGCTGGGGTCCGGGAGGCCCAGCCGACTGGTTGGGTTGGGTTGGGTTGGGTTACGCTACCAACCATTCTTGATTATAAGTACAATGAGATGAAAAATATAAGAGAAGAAAATGTCTGAACTTATCATTAGAAACAAGAAAAAACAATATCGAATTATGTCCACTACAATAAATAAGACCCTCAATCTTAACTAAATACAATATACAAAAATAAATATAACATTTTATGACCTAACAATTGCTAAACTAACCTAACTTTTGGTCGCCATCTGAAACCTTAAACAAATTCCGAGGGTCCGGCTGTTGTAGACTATTATTATTATTATTATTATTATTATTATTATTATTATTATTATTATTATTATTATTGTTATTATATAAGAATAATTATAAAGGCAAAAGAAAGTGGCTACCTGAAGATTATGCACCCCAGCTTATTTCACCTGAAGATTATGTATCCCAGCTTATTTCACCTGAAGATTATGCATCCCAGCTTATTTCACCTGAAGATTATGCACCCCAGCTTATTTCACCTGAAGATTATGTATCCCAGCTTATTTCACCTGAAAATTCTGTATCCCAGCTTATTTCACCTGAAGATTAGGTACCTATCGTAAAAAAACCCAATAGGTTGCTAATGAAGGTTTCTTTAGTTAGGTTGGTTAGGTTAGGTCAGGTTAGGTCAGGTCAGGTCAGGTTAGGTCAGGTAAGGTCAGGTCAGGTTCCGTACCAAATAAAAGTTTTGTCAACATCTTAAACGGGACTCTGAGGAAGCAATATACTTTGTAACTGACATAACAATAAACATGTTTCCTGATGCCTCAATCGTTTGTTTTGTACTCTGTGTTTGTTTAGTAATCTGCTTATACTTCAGGTTTATTTTGCACTCTGTGTGTTAATGTTCGAACAAGGCAAACAGAGTATTAGGTTTTATATCTAGAAGTGTAAGTAATAAGAGTGCAGAGGTCTTATTGCAACTATATCTTGCGTTAGTCAGGCCGCACCTCGATTATGCGGTTCAGTTCTGGTGCCCTTATTATAGAATGGATATAAATTCACTAGAGTCGGTGCAGCGAAGAATGACGAAAATGATTCCGGGACTTAGAAACCTTCCATATCAGGATAAGTTAAAGAAACTAAACTTGCATTCCCTAGAAAGACGAAGAGTGCGGAGATATGATAGAAGTATTTAAGGGGTGAAAGGAATCAATAAAAGCGATATAGATAAAGTTCTTATAATATCCGAGGAGGATAGA
This sequence comes from Homarus americanus, assembly GCF_018991925.1. Taxonomy (NCBI): domain Eukaryota; kingdom Metazoa; phylum Arthropoda; class Malacostraca; order Decapoda; family Nephropidae; genus Homarus; species Homarus americanus. Next base: position 3,460,688 of record NW_024735442.1, on the reverse strand, counting down.
CCTGCAGCAACGGATTTAAGTTGGATAAGTTTAGGTTTAGGAGGGAGATAGGAAGGAACTGGTTCACAACAAGGTGGTGGACGAGTGGAACAAGCTTAGCAACTTTGTAGTAAGTGCTGGAACGTGGAGAGTTTTAAGGAGCTGCCATGCACAGGCCAACCGGCCTATTGCAGACTCCTTATTGTCTTATGTTCTTATTCAACTGGCACATACCTGACATACAACTGACACATACCTGACATACAAATGACACACACCTTACATACAATTTACACACACACCTGACATACAACTGACACACACACACATAGAACTAACGCACATGACATACAACTGAAGCACACCTGGCATACAACACACACACACACCTGACATACAACTGACACACAGCCGACACAACCTTTAGCTGCCTCCTATATAATACAAGAAATATTTTTAAGGACTATGTTGACCATTACTATTAGTTAAACTCTCATTGCAAAGACCGGCACGTGTTAATAAGAGAGAGAGAGAGAGAGAGAGAGAGAGAGAGAGAGAGAGAGCGAGAGCAGTTTCAGGACATAGTACATAACAGATTCAAAACATTTACCTTTAGTATATATCATTAACTCAACCTAGAGCACAGCAAAGTCTCCATTAATCTGACTAACTGTGGTACTCAACAGCTTAAGAGCGTCGAAGACAAGTCCTGAGTGACGAAATGCGACAGATAAATTGCCTTTATACGGCGAACTGAAGGAATAATTGGCTGATAAATATGCCTAAAAACTAATTTATTGTCTGCCTGGTTGACTGATGGGCTTAATTACTGTTTGACTGACTGACTGACTCACTAGTTTGATGACCGAGTCTATCACTGACAGGTAGCTTTCTTAACCAGTTCCCCCTAATACAGGCAATATAGAAAACGAATCCTTGAGTCACCCGTTTTTTAATCTATTATAACACACACTTAAGGAAAAGAGAGAGAGAGAGAGAGAGAGAGAGAGAGAGAGAGAGAGAAGAGAGAGAGAGAGAGAGAGAGAGAGAGAGAGCACACACACAAGAAAAAAAATTAAAATATGACTCATGACTGACTACTGTACAAGGTCGTGAGGTGAAGCGACCACAACCTCCCTCCCTCTCTCTCTCTCACGTTTGATATTTTCTTACCCGTTTCCACTCATCAGTCTGAGAAATTCACATCTTCTATCTGTTTGTTTTTCCTCCTCCCGTCATTTGGAACAAGATACTGCGTTTACTTACACGGTACAGACTCAGTCTACGGTACAGACTCAGTTCAATACGGTACAGACTCAGTTCAATACGGTACAGACTCAGTTCAATACGGTACAGACTCAGTCTAATACGGTACAGACTCCGTTATGTACATCCCATAACCTGGTAAAAGCTCCCGTGTAAATTTAGCCAGATAATTGCTAGGAATAAGGTGATGTCATGGAGTCGCTCATCACCTCGGATTTCAGTCTTTTTGTCAGCGTGCCAAGACAGTGACTGAACACACACACACACACACACACACACACACACACACATCCTGACCACGAAGGGTGTCAAGATGTACCTGGCGCTCCTCTCGGCAGCCAGGTCAACCTGTTAAGATGGCCCATATCAACTCCCCCTCCCTGAACCCTCCCCACCGGAATATCAACAAGTTCACGCCAGAAGTTACTATTTATTTAGGAAAGGAATGAACCAGTGTTAAACAGAGGTGAACAGTGGTGAACAGTGCTTAAGTCAGTGAGAACAACTCAACAGTAACAGTGGTACCCAAGTTGACCTCTTCACAGTGGAGGTCCCAGGTACCCAGTGATAACGGGCCCGACCCAACAACCAGCGATGTGTTAATCCGTCTACGATAGGAAGGCCTGGGACCACACCTCACTCATAGAACACCGTCTGTGAGGGAACTACTACACCACGTGAGGCCCCTCATAACATCATCTGTGAGGGAATACCACACCACGAGGCCCCTCATAACACCATCTGTGAGGGAATTACTACACCACGTGAGGCCCCTCATAACACCATCTGTGAGGGAATTACTACACCACGAGGCCCTCATAACACATCATCTGTGAGGGAATTACTACACCACGTGAGGCCCCTCATAACACCATCTGTGAGGGAATTACTACACCACGTGAGGCCCCTCATAACACCATCTGTGAGGGAATTACTACACCACGTGAGGCCCCGCATAACACCATCTGTGAGGGAATTACTACACCACGTGAGGCCCCTCATAACACCATCTGTGAGGAATTATTACACCACGTGAGGCCCCCATAACACCATCTGTGAGGGAACTACTACACCACGTGAGGTCCCTCCTAACACCATCTGGGAGGGAGTTACTACACTACGTGTTTGCTGTTCAACACCTACATTAATCTGTATGTTCACTGTATGTTCCTTCACCTTCTAATGAAGGCTTTGTTAAACCACCAATGTATGTAATAAGTCATTTATGTCCAATGTATATTTCAGCCTTCGGGCTGCAGAACTTTTTCATAAACCGTTAATTATTATTATTATTATTATTACACACAATCACCAGCTTTGGGCGATGATAACAGCTTCCTTGTTCACGAATAGGCAGGGACAGACAAATACAGTAGATAGATATATAGATAGATAAAGGTATTTATTCAGAAAAATCGGGACAGGAGCTCAGTTTGTGAGTAAACAATGCAGGTATACAAAAAGGCAAACAGTAAGTCGATTAAACAAAGGATCGTCTAAGAAAGCAGTTAAAATGTTTATATTTCTACATGGATCCTTGAACAAGAGAACATCACACGAACCAACGCTTAAAAGATAATGGGGTTGAGTACTTGAGAGTAACGATCAGTGACATACATTGCGTGTCGTGACACAACACGAAAAATTAAAACGACTGCTTGTGTTGAAGTTGTCGCCATTCACAATCTACTTCTTTTTGCGGGATTAGCTCACCAGAGAACAGGTCAATGACCCACACCAGGGCCTGGGGGTGAAAATATATACTACTACTACTACTACTAATAATAATAATAATAATAATAATAATAATAGTAAATAAAAAAAATCAATAGTGAAAAACGATATATGTATGTTGTGTTGTCAATAGTAAGAGAAACAATTGAGACCCTGCAATTATGTGACTTGGTCACAATTTTTGTGATGCCATATGGCAGCAGGGTCTACCATTAGACAACACATCATGCTTCCAATATCTTCCCAGGCGGTAGTACCTCCCTGTTTGGTAGCTGCCTACTACTTAAATTCTATTTATTCCATCATCACACATTTTATTGTTTACTAATTTATCACATCCCTGAAAAAAGATAATTGAGGCATACAGTTAACAAACAGTAAAAAGAAAACAAAACATATAAGGTCAACTGCGGTGCCTGATGCTGCTGATGTAAGATGATCAAGGACTCAGCGTCTCCCCTCGCAGTACACACTCCTTTGTTTGGAGTATTTCAGTTACGTGACTTTAGACGTTATATTAAACGTCAAACGTTGAAATACTCAAAGTCTTTGTAAATATATCACAATGTTTGAGTTTAGTTTACTTATTAATATTACATAAACGAGTACATGACTGTAAGGTTATTGCATACGTTTGAGATTTTGAATTAGATGCAAAAGTGGAAGCTGCACTATTCGCTGGTAACTCGCTTGTAACTATCTAGGTCACAGTGGTCCCCAGCCTGTAGTCCGCGGGAGCCATGGCACCGGAGTAACCATATTATGGACCCCACAAGGGTTTATTAGAAAATGTAAAAAAAATGTGGGATACTTTATCAGTGACAATAATGAAAATATGAAATAACTTGATACTACTCTAGTGAGAAAGTCTGAGTCTGACGTGTACAAAACGTGTGCATTTACCCCAGACCGGACCAGAGAGAGAGTCAACTTGAAAGAGTATACAGTATATAAAAAGTATGTAACTGGTAAAAGGTTGACTTGTGTAAAACTGCAAATAACTATATGAGGTTTTTTCTTGAATTTAGATCCACAGTTTTGGCGCCTTCCACTATATTTACAATGACAAATGTGGCCCAGATCCTACAAAAAGTTGGGAAGCACTGACTAGGAGAATCGATTGATGCAATTTACAGAAATATTTCAGCTCGCAGAAAGGAAGGAAGGTGTAATGAGCAGAAACTTTATTTTTCACTTGAACATTTACAAGACTATTATCTAAAAGGGCAACGTGATGACGCTATGGGATATGTAAAGTAGTTCCTATCAGTTCTAATCAAGGCCCAATAAATTACTGATAATCAGTGTGTGTGTGTAACGTCCTATCGAGGTAAGAAGCACTCATAGTGTGTGTCATTATGGTGGTGACAAATAAAAACGTCGCTCTGGGTTGAAGCTAAGAGTTCCAACGCAACCAATGAGGTCAACCATGATCAATGGCTTGCGGTGACCCGTGTAAAGTGCAAACCCACTTACCAATAACTACATGTACTGTACAAGTGTTCTGACCATAAAATATCAAACATCAAGTGTTATGTGGTGCATCTGTTACGACCCACACGAACTTTTCAATAAAAAGACATCCTGTAATTCACTTTAGCTGTAATACAGACCATCCTGTAATACACCTTAGCTGTAATACAGACCATCCTGTAATACACCTTAGCTGTAATACAGACCATCCTGTAATACACCTAAGCTGTAATACAGACCATCCTGTAATACACCTTAGCTGTAATACAGACCATCCTGTAATACACCTTAGCTGTAATACAGACCATCCTGTAACACACCTTAGCTGTAATACAGACCATCCTGTAACACACCTTAAGCTAAAAGATATAATATGTATTTGCAAGTCTCTGAGGCGGAGTACGTCCCTCACTCCTCTTGTCAGTCCCACACGTAATACCCTCCATTAGTTGCCTCTATTATCCCGCTGTGAGAGTGTGTGTCCTTAAGCCAGGCATAAATCCACTATCCTGTCACTTACTCATACTAGGTACTTTGAATATATTGGTCGCACGCTACCCACATTTAGGTGACTCCAAGGGTTTTTTTTTAATTCACCTCAGCTTCCCTACCACGACACCCTGAACCCTGTATTGAGTAACAAAAGAATGGCGAAGGGTGGTACACCGATACTGTACAGAAATAGCTTCTCAGCATGTGGGAAATGGAATTATTGAAAATTGTATTAACTTAAAGATTTATAAGAAAAAAACTGAAAATATAGGTGTGTGTGTGTGTGTGTGACGACCAAAGAAGTTGTTAGCCCTTCTATCCAATTCTCGAAATTAAGAGACCATTAACAACCGTGGCTCAACTCGTCCGAATCCTCCCTCTCGACTCCCCCAAAGTGTAGTGGGAAGCCGGGAGTGTGGCCGCGGCGTGACTCAGTTGGCACAAGCTACCACTTGTTTGAGTCGGCTGCTCCTCTTCCCGACTACACTGTGATCTTTGGTGTGGTTTCCCCTACTGTGACTTCATTCCCCTAGCTAGAGCGACAGACGGCGGAGTGGTGATAGTGAGAAAAGATATTACCCTTATCTCCTGGGTATGAGACAAGATAGTATAATTTATGAGTTTACTTTAAGTGTTTGTGTATGAAACGTCATAGTGTTCATTATAACGTTAAGAGTGATTTCTAAATTTGTGTACTTTTCTATAGTCCTTCTTGGTGACAGCCCTGAAAGAGGGTATTTCCTTTAAGACCTGATGATCATAATATACAGTGGCACTTGGCTATAAATGACAATACTGAGAAAGAATCTGAGAAAATAAAGATTCCATTTATTTTGTTACGAGTCCTAGCTTCTCCCTTGGATGTGTGTGTGAGCAATTGTGTTTGTGAGGTGCACGGGGTTGCTAGTGTGGGCACGGCTTCCTTATGCCTTGTGAACAACTCCCTCCGCCGGGACACGTCTTTCCTGTTTCATATAACCGACAGTGTAAACCTCTCTTTCAGTCCACCTTGACAACCTTCCTTCCCCCCCTGACAACTTTCCTTCCTCCCTGACAACCTTCCTTCATGACAACAATTCGCCTGACAACACTCCTCCGTGGTTCACAGTCAGACGCCGCTCAGTCTGGTTGTGTCTGTGGTGGCGTGAAGCCTTACTAGTGTGTGTGTGTGTGTGTGTGTTCTGTTTTTCCACTCTTCATATAATAAGTATAAAAAGTGTTATACTGACAGCTAAGAGCTAAGAAAATGTTATACGGACAGCTAAGAGCTAAGAAAGTGTTATACGGACAGCTAAGAGCTAAGAAAGTGTTATACGGACGGCTAAGAGCTAAGAAAGTGTTATACTGACAGCTGAGAACAAAGAAAGTGTTATACGGACAGCTAAGAGCAAAGAAAGTGTTATACGGACAGCTAAGAGCTAAGAAAGTGTTATACTGACAGCTGAGAGCTAAGATAGTGTTATACTGACAGCTAAGAACTAAGAAAGTGTTATACGGACAGCTTAGAGCTAAGAAAGTGTTGTAAGGACAGCTAAGAGCTAAGAAAGTGTTATACTGACAGCTGAGAGCTAAGATAGTGTTATACTGACAGCTAAGAAATAAGAAAGTGTTATACGGACAGCCTAGAGCTAAGAAAGTGTTATACGGACAGCTAAGAGTTAAGAAAGTGTTGTACGGAAAGCTGAGAGCTAAGAAAGTATTAAAAGGACAGCTAAGGCAATAAAGTGCATTAAACTGCCAATTAGGAGCTGTAAAAACTAATAAAAACAGACAGACAGAGAGACAAGTACGGACATATACTGTATTTCGTAAAACAGTTGGACTGTAGTGGACCAATGCCAAGGTGAAGTGTATAAGTGGACTGGCGCCATCTCCAGAATATCATTGCCAGGCGAGCTATACAGGGCTTATTATGATGACACACACACACACACACACACACACACACACGGACGCACGCATACTATGATGACGTAAGTTGTAAACAAACGAGGCATGTATTGATTGTGGTGGTGGCCAAGTGAGGGTTCAGGGATGGAGGGAGGAGAGGGGTAAGGAAGAGGAAGGAGAGGGGTAGGGAGGAGGGAGGGAAGAGGGATAGACGTCATCATAAGTGGAGGTTATAGAGTGAAATTAATGTATTTTTCCGTTCAGATGAGTCTATGAATGTCTTCTTTTTTACCTATCAGTGTTATCATCAGCCATCTTTGAGCACGTATCCCCTCACTGGACCCATAATGCACCACACACAACAACTATGACGTCATGGGAGAATCGGTTTTTATCATTGATGGTCTTAGAAGCTAAAGGGGGAGGTAGAGCCCCCACTTAGTGTTGATAAAAAGAAGTAAATCACACAGTCAAAGTTAATCTACTCAAGGTAACACAAATTTATTAAGATACAATACAATTTTCTATTCATTGTTCGTATACTTGAATTATGGTGGATTTGTGTATTATAGTGAATATCTATTTATCTAATTATATGCCATGTGTCTGTCTGTCTGAAGTATTTATATATATGATTCTAATTTCCTGGTTATGGAGTCCGGACACACAGTGGGCAGGTGTGAGTTTGAGGCAGACAACATGAACGATAAACAAACCTTGGCAGCAGCAACCAGAGAGGAGGTTAATAACTTGAGTGAATATAACCACACACACAAAGAAACAGATGATAATACAGAAATAGTAATAAAAGAGACCAAGAAAGAAGCAGAGAGTGTACATCGAACAGCAGAAACAATGGAAGATGAGAAAGACCTCAGTGTAAATGGTGTGACACAGAGAAAGACGGATAATAATAGAGAGGAAGAGATAAATGGAGGAGAGGAGGAGGAGGAGGAAGAAGTGAAAGACCTCAGTGCACATGGCCTGATACACAGAAAGAAAGATAATAAGAAGGAGGAAGAGATGCAGGAAGGAGACGAGGAAGAGGAACATCTGGCACCTGATGGAGGCTGGGGGTGGGTGGTGGTGGTCGGCGCCTCACTCATCTTGGTAAGTGGTCTCTTTCTTCTCGCTGACTGACTGACTTTCTAACTGATTAACTAATTGGCCTGACCTTCTAACTAACTGATTTAAATGACTGACTAACTGACTGATTCAATAACTGAGGACTATCTGAGTGTTTGACCTATTCTAATTGACTGATTTATTGACCGAGTGTTAGACCAACTCTTGATTAATTTACTGATTTACTGACTAAGTGACATACTGACTGAATAACCGACTTTCTGATAGATAATTTTGCCCCAACAAGCCCACACTAACGCAACTTTTGACCAATTAGTTTACATTTGTTATACTTGTTTACTTTTTAAATGTGGCTTTGTTTACAGTAAGAAGCGCTTAGTGTGTGCCGAGCTGTTAACATGTTTAACCCTTTGAGTACCATGATTTAACCCTTTGAGTACGATTTCTTAACCCTTTCAATATGATGATCCCCTTGATTACAATGCCTTAGCCCTTTCAGTAAGATGACCTATTTTCTTGAGTACGATAACATTGTTTTCAGAATAATAGGTCATCGTATTCAAGGGGTTAGCGCAGACGCTTACAGAACTTCATATAAAGAGTGATCATTATCCCTCACATATGCTCTTAGATCAATTTATTGTCTTCACCACACAAGATGACCTTCAGTCCCCACACAGGTGCTGGTAGACACGGTGGGGCAGTGTTTCGGCATTATCTTCTCTACCCTTCTCTTGGAGCTGGAGGCGCCCTCAGCCATGACTGCCTGGATCTTCAATATGTTCGGTTTCCTGTGGTGCATGACGGGGCCGCCCCTCGGACCTCTCGTGGCGGAGTTTGGCTGGAGGAGAGTGACCTTTGTAGGGTCTATCATGCTCACCCTCTCCACCGTCACCTCCGCCTTCGTCACTTCTCCCTGGGAGCTCTTCTTCACGTATTCCGCTCTAGGAGGTAAGATGGTCGGACTGCAGAAGGGAACTGAGAGGGATACACACCTTGAAGTACTCCAGCTGTTGGCGGGAGTAAGAGCTGGAGCGGTACACAGTCAGGGCAGTGTCAGGGTAGATTCAGGGATGTTGTAAAAGACACTAGGGAAATTTTTTACTGCAGTCAGTGGTGGTACACGTCACTCAAGGAAACGTTTCGTGACAAAATTTAAGGAAGGCCGATAATTATAATATTTCACATATCCAATTAGGAATAAAATTTACTTTACGAACTCTTAAGACTACAACTCATAGAGGCTGGCTTATACATTGTCATATACTGTCGTTACTTAAACACTAGTATACAATATATATCTTGATAAACACAGTAACGAAGACAGGTTTTTGTTTTTTAGTCGTTACATTGAAAATTAAACTGTAATGATCTTAACAAGTAGTGTATATTTAGACAAGTCAGGGTGTGGTTTACTCCTCGCAGTGCTAAACTTATAAATTAAATACATAAAGAAAATTATTTAATACCTTCTTTACATAACTATTGAAATTTAATGTTAGTTGAAGAATAAGATATCTGAACAATTAAATTACTTCCAAGAGGCATACATAACGTAACAGTCGTCCTCAGGAGTGTAGGAACAGGAGTGGATTACCTCATTTATTACTACAGTATGTAAGAGACGTTTACAGTGGCCAGACATCAAGACAGACGACATTGAGCCTTGAATATTACAAAAAATAAGATAATATAACCACTGCTAACGTGAGATGTGATGTAATTTATAACTTCCTTACAGAAAGTTCCAGAGTTTAATAATATTGTTGTTGACAGGTATAGGATGTGGCATCATCTCCAACATCAGCTACATGATAGTCCCTTACTACTTCAGCAAGAGGAGAGGACTAGCTAATGGCATAATCATGTCATGGGACTGTGGGGGTCAGCTGCTAGGGCCGCTCTTGATACAGTATTTACAGACCGTGTATGGCTTCACGGGCTCCAATCTTATTCTCGGTGGTGTTGTCCTTCACTGCTGTGTCGGTGCCATGGTCTTCCACCCAGTTAAGTGGCACACAAAGAAAAGTAAACGTGAAGTGGCAAATATAAGTAAAGATGATAAAGTTTGTGAGTATGGTAGTAACTTAAATCAGAATTGTAGTTCGTCGTGCATAAGTCGGTGGATGATGATGACTCGCCTGGCTCGCTCCACTCTGGCTGACTTGCGGGTCCTGAGGTCGGCGAGGGCGGTCATCATTGCCCTCGGCGCTACTTTCATGTTCAATGGATACCTCAACTTCCTGGCCTTTGTACCCTTCAGCATGCAGTTGTCCGGGTTCACCCTCCAGGAGGCCGCTTGGTGTGTGTCAGTGTCCGGGATGTGCAACATGTTGACTCGGATCGTGGTGTCAACACTCACCGACACTTACTACTTCAACTTCCGACTGTGTTACCTCACTGGGAGCTTCACTATCGCCGCTACTATGATCAGTAAGTTTATGTTAATTCCATCACGTTATGTAATAAGTGTGAACTATGAGGTCTGGCAGTCTTTCAAATATCTTAGTACAGAAAGTCCCACATAAAGTTTTAAGCAGCGAAAACAAACTATGTTACAAATAAAGGAATAATGATGGTTTTCTTTAGTGACACCGAATTATATGCCACAGTAATAACATCATAACAGCAGTAAACATTGTACAGTATCTACCGTATAGTGAGTCTCGGTTGTAGTTCAGAAAGTTGCTCTACTTATGTAATTTGATTTAATGTAAAAAGATGATAATAAAAAAACAAGGTGTCATAAATACTAAGAGTATGTTGTTTCATGTGTCAGTGTTTGTGACGGTGAGGGAGCAGGTGTGGCTGGCAGTGGTGATGGGCGTGTGGGGCTGTGGTGTGGGCGCCTTCATGAGCATCTTCAACCTGGTCATGGTCCACTACATGGGCCTCGATAATTTCATGCCCATGCTGGGGGCCACCATGTTGTGTATAGCTGGCGGCTACCTCACGATCGGCCCTTGTGTAGGTAAGGCAACAATTCCGGTGACAGAGATCCGCGAGTTTCTTCTGTATGTAGAATAATTAATTCTTTTGACCCAAAGGAAGTTATACAAGACGGTGACAACGAGTGAAATATTTACGTGCACGTACAGTATCATAAAGTTAATTCTGGTCAAGAGCTTCAGACTTAAGTACGTGTGTGTGTGTGTGTGAGATAATAATATACTTGAGACAGTAACTTTAGAAACACGTGTGAAACGAAAAGTTATTCGTACATTAAATATCTGACAACTTGACCTGTAATGTAATAATTCTTTGTTATCTCATTTAGGTTACATCCGTGACGCCAGCGGCAGCTATCTCATCACTATCTGGGTGTTGGCCTTCACCGTCATAATCAGCTTCTTCCTCTGGCTGTTTATGCCTGCTGCTGTTGCCTATGACAAGCGTAAGAGTGCTGAGAATGAAGTGAACAACAAGTACAATATCTCTGTGATATAATAATGTGGATGGTTAAGAAACAATTCGTTGGTGAGCAGTGAGCCATGAGAGGAAGGAATGATGTACAAACTGACTCTCCATAGCATAGAGCCGTAGACAAACCAGAGAAGCAACAGAGGAGGATCTTGGCTGCGCTCTCGTTAAGTGAGGCGAGTGAAGGTGCTTTACGGTTGGCTAATTTATTGACAAAGCTTGGAGTACAGTTTGCCTCTGAGGCAGGAGGCAAAATGAACTTTAGTAATGTCACAGCACCAGGGTCACTTGGGTGCTGCATCAATTAACTGTTCGTGAATTCTGATATAAATATTGTTGGATAGAAAAAGTTCCTTGACAGAGAAAGAGAGAAAATCTGAAGTAAATTTCTTTTTTTTTTGCCTTAAGAAGCCAGATGAAACTTGACACTTAATCTGAGAAAAAAGTACGAATATAGAGTCTGTTTCAGTAGCACCACGTTGGGAACACTGCTTCTTCTTATCCGGTCAGCGAAGTTAAGCAATGTTTTTATAGATAGATTGCCCCCGAGGGAGCTAGTTTATTGGGCACCCCCTTACATCCTGTGCAAGGTGAAGTGCAAAAGCGTTTACAGCGCCCATCTGGGAAGCATGCGGAGTTCATGCTTGCCTTTATGACTCGTGCATTAAGGGCGTAAAAGCCTGAAGGGTCATGGGTTTTGTCAGCAAGTTACATAAAGTGACAGTATGATGAGTGTGCGTTGGGTCTGGTTAGTACTCGGATGGGTGACCCCCCCTGGCCCTTAGATCACCAGATGCTACTGACATAAGGACACTACTGGAAACAATCCTCTCATGGCATTGTCAGCTGTCCTTGGTCAAATTGACTGAATGTGAGGATTGATTCAGTACAAAGTTTTGGAGAAGTGTTGCTGGAACACATACAAAGTAGAAAGTAATGTCTGTGATGAATTTTTTTAATCTGATCGCCTGAAGGTTCAGCCTATAACCTATTTCACCTGAAGATGAAGCACCCTAACGGTAACCTAACCTAAATTAATCCCTACTAGTAGCGTTAGTGTTTAGTCGTAAGGTGAAATAAGTTGAAGGTAAATCGTCATCAAATCCATCTTTTGTCTCTGGGAAACCTGCAGGCGAACATTGTAAATATAATCAAGAAAGAATATTTTACTATTACAACTTTTTTACATGTTGTCTTAAGAGAAAATTAACTAGTTATATTAAAACTGACCACTTAATAAAAATAATAATGAATAATTCTACCATTAACCTCTTCCCCGATTTTATGTCGATAAATATTGTCACTTCACAGAGCATAAAAAATAACCACGATCTTTTTTTTATATCATCAACGCTTTTCTCTTAAGATGTGTATTATTAAACTCACACGATCACATAACTAATAAATAATGCTCTCCAATCAACATTTTTTAAAGCATCAACACAAGTCCCTTAAACACACACGAAATGCTTATACATACACTGGACAATGGCAGCGCTTCCCTCCCTTTCACCATTTCGACTCGGGTATAATTCCAGCTTTGGTTAGATGTGACTTCCTGCCAAATGTCAATAATGTTAAGTAACTATCTTTGGAACCAGACCTCCAATAGACAAAGATACAGTACAACGCGGTTTTCCTGTTATCCGACCCAAACTACTTGTAGATTAAGTTAGGTCTGTTATTACAAGGGCCAGATACTTCCAAGCAAATGAAGACGCCGCATCCCCCAGAGTTGGACATAACTTGAGCAACGACGTGTTTTGTTGCTGTAACTCAAGACTCAAAACAAAATTAGTCCAGGAAACGACCATGTTTGATCACGTGTGGTCGTACAAAATATGACTTTGATGCCCCATTGTCCTTCTTATTATTACAGCTATTTAAAATACATTGAAAATATAAACTGAAATATAGAGAGTTGCAAGTGAAAGTATATAGAAGCAAGAGTTATTATAACCCAAGAATAAGGTGAAAAAGTGTCCATGTAACCACAGATCGCTGTATTCTTAGGTGACGTCCCGTGCAGATGACACCACTGACAGACTATAACTCACCAAAGCCTCTTGTGGTCAAGGTCTCACGCATCAATGAAACCGGAACCTTTCGTCGTGACGTCACTAACTCCTGCACACGTCAACAAGCATGCTGAACACTTGCTCAGTTTTGGGGTATTTACCACAATAAAAAACGGGAGCGAAGTAACTTCCCATTGCTTTCCGAAGGATAAGGAACTGAGATGAAGTTGGATTCACTTGTGCAAGAAGAAAGACTTCTTAAATGCTGAAAATGCCCAAACATGCAGCTTGCATTTTGAGGCCAGAGCGTTTGAGGAGAAATTGAAATGTAAACTGCTTGGAATATCAGTACCAAGAAGACATGTAAGGATTAAGAATGGAGCCATACCAACATTACAACTGTCATGTTTAAAAAGGTAAGCCTACATTATTTCATGTAAAGGTGGAGACAGCACCAGAAATAACTAATGGATTTGAACCAAATTTCTGGAGATACTATTTGCATGATACTGAACACCAAGCGAGAATGAACAGAACCTATTAGCACCTTAGGCACCGACTATTTATAGAGATAAAGAAGAAAATATATTACCGAGAGAGTAGTGACTTGTAACAATGTTAGCAAACAAATAGATAAACTGAAACCTAATAAGTCGCCAGGTCCTGACGAGATATTTTCCAGAGTATTAAAGGAATATAAGGAAGAACTCAGTATGCTCCTAACAAACTTGTTTAACGAGTCATTAAAAACTGGTGTAGTACCAGAATCCTGGAGGACAGCGAATGTGATACCGATTTTCAAGAAGGGAGATAGATCGCCATCCTCTAACTATTCTCCAATGAGTTTAACATCAATTGTAGGCAAATAATTGGAAGCAATAATTTCAAACTCAATTCGAAATCACCTGGAGAAGCACAAATAAATGATCAATGATTCCCAGCATGGCTTCACAAGTGGGCATTCATGTCTGACAAATGTGTTATCATTCTTTTCAACTGTTTATGAATCACTGGATGATAGACACGATTACGTTGTGGTATATCTCGACTTTGGCAAGGCCTTCGACAGAGTCCCCCACGAAAAACTAATACGTAAAGTTGAAACTCAGGGAATTGGAGGTGATATTCTAAAATGGATTAGGGCGTGGTTACAGGACAGGGAACAGCGAATGAGCATTAACGGCACTAACGATTGGGGTGACGTCACTAGTGGAGTACCTCAAGGCTCAGTACTTGGACCATTACTATTTATTGTATGCATAAACGACAAGATATAGGCGTAGACAGTAACATACAGTAAGTAAATTTGCTGACGACACTAAAATAGGGCGTGTAATTAAGCCTGAAGAGAAATCCGCAAAACTACAGGAAGGTAAAAATAAATTTTTCGCCTGGTCTGAAAAATGGCAGATGAAATTTAATGTGGACAAATGTAAAGTAATTAGTCTAGGAGATGTAAAGAACACTGATATTGAGAAATCCGACAACAATACGTATTTGCTCGAAACAAGGCGAACAAAGTACTTGGGTTCAGACAAAGGAGTTTTAGTTACAAGACTAGCGCTTGTGAAACCTCACTTGGATTATGCAGTTCAGTTCTGGTCACCGTACTACAGAATGGATATCGAATACCTAAAAAGCATTCAGAGGTGGATGACAAAACTATTCCCGGGCATTAGGAACCTTGAGTACAGAGACAGGTTAAAGCATTTTAATTTGCACTCCCTCGTGAGACGTAGAGTGAGGGCCGATATGATCGAGGTGTATAAATGGAGGTCAGGGTTAAACAAAGTTGATATCACAAAGGTACTTAAACTATCCAGCCTGGAGCGAACTCGTAGTGATGGTTTTAAATTAGACAAATTTAGATTTAGGCGCGAGATAGGTAAACTTTGGTCTGGAAAGAGAGTAGTGGATGAATGAAACAAGTTACCGTGTGGGGTTCGGGATGTTTGGTGTTCACACTCAGGATGGGATGGAGAAAGGAAACTCACAATGTGCTCTCTGTATACATGTTGTATTGGATGTACAATGCAGCTTGGTGCTGGGAAGGCAGCATGGTTACAAGCGTGATGTAGAGAGAGCTGGTTGGTGAGGGTGCTCAGAGGAGGACCAGCTTGTGGGTCGCCAAGCTCACCGGCGGGAGCGAGGACCGCCAGGCAGGCGGAGGAGGAGGTGTTGCTGGCTGCGGCTGTAGGTAGAAAGAGACAGGTCACCACGAGGTCAGGTCTTAAATAGCGGGGGCAGGCGTGGCTTAGTAGTTGACCCCCGCTCCGTGATGTATGGCGGCGCTGGTTGACCTAGACCACGAGGCATACACTGGGGAATTGGTGGGGTCGGCTACTCAGCGACAAACAGCGTTTGTAGGGGAGAAATCCACTACAACCGAACACGCTGGGTAGCTTCAAATATGGGTTAGACGGATATAGGAGCGATAGGGGTTGGGTGCAAACGGGGCTGCGTAGTTTGGGCCAGCTGCTTTTCCTCCATTCTTATGTTATTACCTACCTAACCTTAGCTAACCTACCTAACCTAACTTCCTAAGCTGTGAAATGCCGTTTCGATTTTCTTGCTAACATCCAAACAACATCTCCAGAAAAAGTGAGCGAATTTAGTTCAATATAAATCGTAATAAACACGCCCAATGCGATAGTTATTCGTTTCTTGACATGTAAGCTAACAAAGACCGCTGACGCTCCCGTAAGCAGACAATGTGAACCAAAACGCGGTCGCCACTAGTGACGTTACCTCAACTGGATGTAGTGACATTAAAATTGACTCTGTTTCCTGTCCTGTAACAACGCTCTAATCCAATTTAGAATATCTCCTCCAATTTTATGAGCCTCCACTTTACGCATTAGGCTTTCGTGGGGGACCCTGTTGAAGGCTTTGCTAAAGTCGAGGTATACCATATCATAATAATATCCGTCATCCAATGATTCAAAAACATCGTTCGTCCTAACCCACGTCTCGAATTTCTGATTTTTGTCTTTACTTTGTCAACCGCCGCATGGTTTATGCTCAAATGCCAACGCGCTTTGTTACACAGACGCAACACGACACGACCTGGTGTGCACAGGTCTCCTCTCTGGTGAATAAAATCGTCTGGTGCTAACCAAATTAGATATTAAAAGCGGCGTCCCCGTAATGAAGGGTTTAGAGGAGATAGTCTACGAAAGGTGAACTCCGTTTACTGTAGTCACCCATCTTCTTTTTTTCATTTTCTTTCCTGCACAAAAAGAGTCATAGATAACGATAAAATTTAATGGGTAACTAAAACGTCTCCCTGAATAACTGCGAAAATTAATATTACTTTTTATTTTTATCCTCTTCGCCATTAAGCGCGTCGTTAGAATAGGGAAGATAAAATAGGGTAGAATAGGGAGGGGAAGAAAGGGTAAATAGGGAGGGAAGAGGATAAGAGAGGAGAACAGAAGGAAGGGGAGGGGGGGAAGAAAAGGAACGGGAAGGGGGAAGAAAAGGAAGGGAAGGGGGTTAGAGACGGAATGGGAAGACAAGGGAGGGGAGGGGGGCAATGGGAGACTCAGGTGCCAGAGGGTCGCCAGTAACACTCAACCTTACGTCCTCTCTCTGGTGGGGAATTAGAGCAGGAAGAGGGTAGGAAGAGGAGGAGGAGGAATTAGAAAGAATGAAGAGGAGGAAGAAGAATTAAAAAGGAGAAAGAAAGATGAAAAATTAGAAAGAAAACGACGGGGGAGGAGAAGAAGGAATCTATTCAACTTAAGAGGATCGTTTAGTTGTGTATTTTTTCTTTTTACATGTCATGCTTTCACTTGCCATATACAGCAAAACGAAGAATACCAAATGGTAATCCTAAGACCCTGTTACCTGTGTTTATAAAAGTAATTACCTGGAGTAAGATTTGGTGATTGATTAAGTTATTTACATCACTGGGGACGTAACGTAACATTCAACTGGGAGTGTGAGTTACAAGACTAACGAGGTCATCCTAAAATTATATCTTGCGCTTGTGAGACCTCACTTGGATTACACGGTTCAGTTCTGGTCACCGTACTACAGAATGGATAAAGATTCCCTAGAAAGAATTCAGAGGAGAATGACAAGACTAATCCCGGGCATTAGGAACCTTGAGTACAGAGACAGGTTAAAGCGTCTGAATTTGCACTCCCTTAAGAGACGTAGAGTGAGGGGCGATATGATACAGGTGTATAAATGGAAGTCAGGGCTAAGCAAATGTGACATTACCAAGGTACTCAAACTATCTAATTAGGAGAAAACTCGTAACAATGGTTTTAAATTAAGACAAATTTAAATTTAGGCGCGAAATAGGTAAACATTGCTTTGGAAATAGAGTAGTGGACGAGTGTAACAAGTTACCAAACATTATCATTAACTCGAATACGCTGGATAGCATCAAACATAGGTTGGATGGATATATGAGCGATAGGGGTTGGGTGTAAATGGTACTGCCCAGTAGGGGCCAATAGTACGGCTGCAGTTTCCTCCATTTTTATGTTTTTATGTTCTTATGTATCTTACCGGGGCTGACTGTATTTTAGGGATGGACAGGAGTGCATGTGAGACCTACAAGCATGACGGACACTAAGGCACAGTATACTATATACAGTACTAAGCCTTTTTCAATAACATCTTCATTTTGGAATTCGATAACATTAATATTTTCCAGGGGATCTTTCGTAAGCTCACAGTACGTGCTTTCATCACTTTATTCCTCCATGGTATAGATATGTAGATGATGTTCTTTGTCTTTGGCCTAGAAACAGTGACCCATTGGAATTTTTAGACAAGCTTAATGATATTGTCCCAAGTATCACATTCAAAATTGAAAGAGAAATAAATGGATCCCTTCCATTCCTTGATATGCTTATCATGAGAAATGGCCAAAACTACAAATTTAAGGTAGACAGTTTCATGCATTTTTTATCGAATCACCTGGAGTCTACCAAAATGTCAGTTTTTTCTCCTATGTTCTTAAGATGTCTGCGTATTTGTGACGCTGAATTTATTGAAGATGAATTGAAACACATTCGTTCCATTGCACAAAAACCTAGGTACCCTTCTGTGTTTGTTGATCGTTGTTTTAAAAGGGCTAAAAAATCCTTTCATTCCTCTCAAACCAGGCAAATTCCTACACTTAAGAACATTTTGACTCTGCCCTATTGTAATGAATTGTCCCGTTAGTTCGGTCCCTCAAACTACTAAATATTAATGTTGTTTTCAAGTATGACTCAACCATTACCAATATGTTAATAAAAAATGGCCCAAGTTTGAATGTAAATGGAAGTGTTTATTGTATTCCATGTAGCAAATGTAATGGTAATTATGTAGGACAGACAGGAAAAACATTGCAGCTCAGAATCAGACAACATTAGTACAATATCAGAACAGCATCTGAAAGCAGTGCCCTGTTCGTTCATGTTAGGAATAATAATCATCCCATTGCTTGGGAAAAAAGCTTAGAAGTATTCAAATCATCTTGTGTCACAGAAAGACTTCTGGTTGAGGCTAGTTTGATTAAGGAATTAAAATCAATAAACATTAGTGATGGTCAGTTCAAAACTGATAATATGTTACATAAATTTATTTGTCAGTGGCCCAAGGTTAAAAATGCTTTGAAAACCTTGGATCTAGATGTAGGATAGTTATTTAATGGGTCCCTGATTTTTGACCTGACCTGACAAGTCACGTCACCCCTCTTCTCTTAAGCTCCTCTACGCGTGTGTTGGTGTGGGGATTAGTGGATGACATCATTATGACCTGACCTCATGTTTTTAAGGTCACCCAGTATATTTAAGCCTCTCTCTGTCCATGTAATCCAGTTGCCTCTGAAGATGTCTTGAATAGAGACGAAAGCTAAGGTGCTCCGTTGTTTCCCTTTTCCCGTGTGATTTTATCAAGATTTATATATATATACACCTGCCCAGCACACATGATTAGTTTAAACCTATTTCCGTGAAAATTTAATAAAGCAATTAGTTACTGAAACACAAGTGGCCTGGCGATGAAAAACGGAAAGACAGAAACTGATAGACACTGACAAACAGACAGAACGAGAGGAAGCCAGGCAGACAGATTGGCAAGATATTATGCAGAAAAGAGACAGATACATACAGACAGACTAACTGTCAGTGGGATAATTAACGAATCAAATCATCAGTTGATACAAATAAACAGACAGACAGGCGCATTAATCCACCAATAAGAACATAAGAACATAAGAATGGAGGAAACTGCAGCGGGCCTATTGGCCGATACTGGGCAGTCCCGCTTACACCCAACCCCTATTGCTCATATGAGCATCCAACCTATGTTTGAAGCAATTCAGCGTATTCGAGTTAATGATGATATTTGGTAACTTGTTCCATTCATCCACTACTCTGTTTCCAAACCAGTGTTTACCTATTTCACAACTAAATCTAAATTTGTCTAATTTAAAACCATTGTTACGAGTTCGCTCCTGGTTGGATAGTTTGAGTACCTTTGTAATGTCCCCTTTGTTTAGCCCTGCCTTCCACTTATACACCTCTATCAGGTCGCCCCTCGCTCTACGTCTCTCAAGGGAGTGCAAATTAAGATGCTTTAACCTGTCTCTATACTCAAGGTTCCTAATGCCCGGGATTAGTCTTGTCATTCTCCTCTGAATTCTTTCCAAGGATTCTATATCCATTCTGTAATACGGTGACCAGAACTGAACTGCGCGTAATCCAGGTGTGGTCTCACAAGAGCAAGATACAGTTTTAGGATGACCTCGCTAGTCTTGTAACTAACACTCCTTTGTATGAACCCAAGTACTTTATTAGCCTTGTTACGAGCAAAAACACATTGTTTACTTGGCTTAAGGTTCCTACTTATCATTACTCCTAAATCTCTCTCGCAGTCGGATTTCTCTATGGCATCGTTGTTCATCTGGTATCTGGTTTCCCTGTTTACATCTCCTATACTGAGTACTTTACATTTGTCGACGTTGAATTTCATCTGCCATTTTTCAGACCATTCGAAAAATTTGTTTAGATCTTCCTGTAGTTTTGCCGAGTCCTCGTCAGATTTGATAACACGTCCTATTTTAGCGTCATCAGCAAATTTACTTATGTTGCTGTCAATGCCGATATCTATGTCGTTTAATGTATATAATAAATAATAATGGTCCAAGTACTGAGCCTTGGGGAACTCCACTTGTGACGTTGCTCCAATGGGACTTAGTGCCGTTAATGCTCACTCGCTGTTTCCTGTCCTGTAACCACGCCCTAATCCATTTAAGGATGTCACGTTTGATGCCATGAGCTTCTACCTTTCTAATTAGTCTTTCGTGGGGGACTCTGTCGAAGGCTTTGCTAAAGTCGAGATATACCACATCATAATTGTGCCCCTCGTCCACCGATTCGAAAACTGATGAAAAGAATGTTAATAGATTAGTTAGGCAAGAACGTCCGCTTGTGAAGCCATGCTGGGAATCATTGATCAATCGGTGCTTCTCCAGGTGATTTCGAATAGAGTTTGAAATGATTGCTTCCAGTAATTTGCCTACTATTGATGTTAGACTGATTGGGCGATAGTTAGAGGATAGTGATCTATCCCCCTTCTTGAAAATCGGTATTACATTCGCTATCCTCCAGGATTCTGGTACTACACCTGTTTTAATGACATGTTAAACAACTTTGCTAAGGGCATACTAAGCTCTTCCTTACATTCCTTTAATACTCTGGCAAATATCTCATCGGGACCAGGTGACTTATTAGGCTTTAGTTTGTCTATTTGCTTACTAACATCGTTACTAGTCACTACTATCTCACTTAATTTGTTTTCTTCACTATCTCTGAATAGAGTCGGTGCCTCGGGTATCATGTTTAAATTTTCAGTGGTGAAAACTGTTGAAAAATATTTATTCAAATTATTGCTCATTTCTCCGTCGTTATCAGTGAGCTCGCCGAAGTCTGACCGTATTGGTCCAATCTTTTCTCGTGTTTTAGTTTGATACATTTGGTAGAATCCTTTGGGGTTTGTCTTCGCCTCCCTTGCTATCCTTACCTCATTATTTCTCTTTGCTTTCCTTATCTCGGTTTTAACCCTACTCGCCAATACCCTATGATAGTCCCGGAGGTGAATTTCGCCACGATTTATCCTTCTACCTATAGCCTTCCTTTGGCCAATGATGCTCTTTAAATAATTATTTATCCATTCAGGGTCATTGTTGTCTGATCTGAGTTTTTTGTATGGTATGTTCTGCCTTTGTGCATTAAGTAACTCACGATTTAAATTGTCGTGGAACTCGGCAATCTCAGATCTCGTTATCAGGTCGGTGTCATCTGTCAGGTTCACAGCCAAGCGCGACACCCCCTCTCTCAGCTGCCTCTTTAAACTGTCAAAGTTTGCCCTTCTGAAATCTGGTACTTTAGTGGAATCTTCCTTACGTCTGCCCTGAAAATCTAACTGGAATCGAATTTCTTTTTGATCGCTGTTTGCAAGTTCGTTCCCTACCTCGACATTGCTAATTAGGTTTTCTCTGTTCGACAGAACTAAGTCCAATATATTATTACCCCGTGTGGGTTCGGTTATATGTTGACTTAGGAAACAGTCCTGGATCGTCTCGAGAAAATCCTCTGATTTTGAGTTACCCGTAAGGTCAGTCCAATCTATTTGGCCAAGGTTAAAGTCGCCTACTATACAGACTGTTGTGTATGGAAGCCCTGCGCATTTCATCCCAGATAAGTCGCTCATTGACGCTATCAAGATTGGGGGGTGGTGACGTCACGTGAGGGTGTTAGGGATGTGTTTGCTGACGTCATGTGAGGGTGGGAGGGATGTGTTTGATGATGTCACGTGAGGGTGGGAAGGATGTGTTTGATGACGTCATGTGAGGGTGGGAGGGATGTGTTTGTTGACGTCACGTGAGGGTGGGAGGGATGTGTTTGCTGACGTCATGTGAGGGTGGGAGGGATGTGTTTGATGACGTCACGTGAGGGTGGGAGGGAAGGAGGGGCGACTGATAATGACATCTCACTCATGTTAGTAATGATAATAATATTAATCTAAGACTTTTAAAGATTATAAGTAAAATTGTCCTTTTACTTGAGAATAACCTTTTTAAAGTAATCTCATTAATTATAATAATTAATTCAGTAACTTTTTAAATCTACGGTATAATATACAGAAACAACCCTAGCCTAACCTAACCTCTTCAACCCAACCCAACCCAACCCAACCCAACCCAACCTCTCTTCAACCTCTCCCTCTTCCTTTTTACCTTCTGCCCTCTTTATCTACATACTTGACTCACCTCTCCTTCCTGCTCTTCCCCCCTCCTCCTCCTCCTCCTCCTCCACCAAAAGCGGAAGTGGTGGCAGAAGTGGTAGCAGGTGTGTGTGTGTGTGTCTCTCTCTCTCTCTCTCTCTAGCAGTTACTTCGGCAATCAAAGGGCAACAAAGAAATTTATAACGCTTTTAGCTCGTCGGCAAAAACACGCTTGAGGACAAAGGGAAACTTACCGAGGAAGAGTTAGGGAATTTCTGGTGCCGCTTCCACACTATCCGTCCCTGCCTGCCGCCACCTTCCACACGCTTCAAAACTCTGGCAAAAACGTAGTAGAAAAATTCCGACGCACCAGGCAAAGGAATTCCTCAGTTTTATAAGATTTGGGGATATTTGAGGAATTTCGGAAATCTGACGGGGATATGATTCAGCTATTCTCAAGGTGTGTGTGTGTGTGTGTGTGTGTGTGTGTGTGTGTGTGTTTAACGGCGCTCGGGGTAAAGGGAATTTTTCAACCATGAATTTCTGTTTCAAAGTAATTATATTCTCGCTACGTGTTGAGTTCACTGGTGGTGGTAGGCGAGGCTGACCACGCACTTAACTGACAGCATTTCATCACAGCACGTCACGACAGCATATCACAGCACGTCACGACAGCATATCACAGCATGGTGGTAGTACCTGTGTATGCTTTAGGGAGGTGACGTGTACGGTATGATAAGCTTTAATAAGAAACGTTAACAGACTTACTTTAAACTTTTTTTTTTTTCGTTTTTTTAATAAATATCTATGTTAACAGACAGTAACAGTTGTTGTTATAATGTTATTACTGAGCTTCAACAACAATTAAAAATCATGAAAGCAACAGACAATAACAAGAGAATAAAACTATCACAGTTACCACTACAGTTAAAGTTTCGTTTTCTATAAATTTCAAAAGTTTTCTGTCATTTCAAAAAGTTTAATCAATTTCAAAAGTTTTCCATCATTTAATACAAACATTGTCAAGAGTTTCCTGTCATTTTCCTAAAGTTTTCTAGAATTCTAAAAATGATTTCTCTCATTTACAAAGGTTTTTCGTCATAGTCAATCATTTACAATACAAACAGTTAGTACCCGAGACGTAAAGACACACTACATTCCATCCTGGCAGTCAGAAGCAGCGCCTCCCCGGAGAGTTTGAATTCCCAGGGCATTTTCCACTTACCAACCATGAATATGTATACGTCTGAAGAACAATGGCGCGGTACCACAGGCCTGCATATATTTACAGCATCACGTCATTGAAATGGTGAGGTAAAACGAATGTTAAAGTGTGGAAAAGAGAGAGAGAGAGAGAGAACAAGAAGCGGAAGGAAAAGAAACATGTAGCATTAAACACAAGTAAATTCGAGTGAGTGTTCTCTGGGGTGGGAAGGGGTGAGGAGGGAGACAGGGAGAAAGGAGAGGGAAAGAACGAGAAAAGAAGGGCGGAAGGAGAGGTGGAGAGAAAGTAGGGGGAAGAAATAACTAGGAAGAGAAAGGGGGTAAAGAAGGAAGGAAAGGAAGGAAGGAAGAAAGGAAAGTAAAACAGCAAATGACACCCAACAACTCGGCCCCCCCCGCATACTTAATCCATTACCAGAGTGGAGGAAGCACTAGGATTTGCACGCCATTAAAAAGTTTGGTAGGAGTCTCCCTCAACCACAAGTATGGTATATGAAAATTCTCCTCCCCACCCACCAAAACTTCTCTCTTCAGGACGGTGTTGGGGAGATTGTCAGGGAGATTTAAAGTGTTGGGGAGATTGTCAGGGAGATTTAAAGTGTTGGGGAGATTGTCAGGGAGATTTAAAGTGTTGGGGAGATTGTCAGGGAGATTTAAAGTATTGGGGAGATTTAAAGTGTTGGGGAGATTGTTGGGGGTGATTTAGACAGCGTTGGAGAACTCTAGAAAGTTGTTGCTGGTGAGGGTGTTCAAGGAATGTTGGGGAGATCTAGACAGTTTTTAGAGTAGACAGACAGAGACAGACAGACAGATAGATAGATAGATAGATGGAAAGAGATAGATAGATAGATTATGAATAAATGAATGAATGGTGAGTGAGTCAGGAGCATGAATGAGCACTATGAATAAACGACCCATCATGAGGGACATATGGTAGACAATGACTCGTAAGATATCAAGTACAATGACACGTAAGATATCAAGTACAATGACTCGTAAGATATTAAGTACAATGTCTCGTAAGATATCAAGTACAATGACACGTAAGATATCAAGTACAATGTCTCGTAAGATATCAAGTACAATGTCTCGTAAGATATCAAGTACAATGACTTGTAAGATATCAAGTACAATGACTCGTAAGATATCAAGTACAATGACTCGTAACCTTAAGATATGTGTAATGTTTCTCAGGTGGTAAAAAAGTTTGGCGATTTTCCCTTGGTTCCTCCTCCTCATCCTACATCTCTTCCTTCTCTCCTTCCTCCTTTTTCCTCCTCCTACTCCTCTTCCTCCTCCTCCTCCTCTTCTTCTGCCTCCTTCTCTTCTTCTCTCTCCTATTCTTCTTCTTCCTCCTACTCTTCTTCTTCCTCCTTCTCCTCTTCTTCCTCTTTCTCCTCTTCTTCCTCCTTCTCCTCTTCTTCCTCCTCCTCCTTCTCTTCTTCCTTCTCCTCCTCCTCCTCTTCTTCTTCCGCCTCCTCTTCTTCCTCCTCCTCCTCTTCTTCCTCTTCCTCCTCCTCTTCCTCTTCACATAAAGGTCAAGAGGACATATCCCTGTCCACTGTGACCCGGGACATTCTCTTCCCCTTACCCCATGAGCATAAAACCGTTCTCCTGTTTTAGCGTGACGACACCTGGTAAAGATCACAAAATCGCCTCTCTGGTGTATAAGCGAACATAAGCGATTGTACAGTAAGGAAAGGACTATAGTATTTAATCTAATATACTATAGGACTAGCCGTGTGTCTGTCTATCTGTCTGTCTGTCTGTGTCTGTCTGTCTGTTCTGGGCAGCCGAAACGGCACAATCGGTTTTCGTCAAACTTGGTGGAAAAATCGCAACAAATTCGTAGAGTGGAACAAACCTGGTCCCATGTCTATGGTTTCTTTAGGAAGGCATTAATTAACAATTTTATTTACGATGGAAAACAATGCAAGTCTATGAACTTGGCGCACCCTAATTAACTATGCAAGTCTACGGACTTGGCGCACCCTCATTCGCTGTACGCTGTCATGAGCGTTCAAACTTTCACAAGGGCACGAAGGGCCCTCGATCACTTGTTATTGTATATACCGTTATTAAGTAATGTTCTCTTGTAGTTTATTGGGTTAAGAGATAAAGTTATTTGTTTCTGAGAGCCGCAGGTGGAAGGTCCTCTGATTATTGCACACCTGACTGTTAATTAGTATATATTAGTATGACCTTATGATTGGCGAACACTACAATGACGTCAGCCGGAAGCCCTCGGTCACATATCGTAAAGCACTGAGCTGTAAGTGTCACCTCTGGGACACTCCAGCTCAGGGGAACAGCAGGAGACAATAATGGCAACTCTACTTTGCATATAAATGTGTGGCGGTTCATATGTTGAACTTAATAGCCTGGTTTGGGCGTCATAACCACAATGATACAAGTTCTCTCCAATATGAACCTAACCTGACCTGACCTGACGTAAACTAACCTAACCTAACCACAATGCTACAAGTTCTCTCCAATATGAACCGAACCAAACCTAACCTAACCCAACTTAAGAGGCCACACACCCGTAAACTAGCCAAGAGCTACAGCGATGCTTTCCTTCCACCCATCAGAGCTTCATAAATCCCTTCCTTCCACCCATCAGAGCTTCAAAAATCCCTCCCTTCCACCCATCAGAGCTTCAAGAATCCCTTCATTCCACCCATCAGAGCTTCAAAAATCCCTTCATTCCACCCATCAGAGCTTCACTAATGACAATCTCGTAAACTCGTAATCTAAATAATGACAAATTTTAACCTCGACTTATCAACACCGTCTTCATACACCACCCACACAAGGTCGCTCGCTGGTCGATACTACGGATACATTCTCACTTAACCTCGACTATGCAAATCCCAGCTGGTTGACACCTCGTTAGTAAGACGTGGCTGGCCGGAGGAGGAAGGCCGTCATAAGGAGATGAGAAGCCGGATAGGATGTTAGAGGCTGGATAGGATGTTCTCCCTTGAATATTCAAATTGGGGTTCTGTGTGTGGCTAAGAGGAGGCTGGTAGGTATTTAATATTCCGTGTCAATGTCGGCCATAATGGTGCCGTGTGTGTGTGTGCAATATTCTAACACCTGCCTATGTTGAATTCACCAGGTATTACTTCTTGGTAATATTAACTTGCTTCACTTTGAGGAAATACTCTAACTTTTTCTCCTTTCCTTCAAGAGTTTTGAGTCTGCATTAGGTTATTGGTTATTTTCAATCCCTTAGGTTAACTGAAGTACAAAATCCCTTATCCAACCCAGTGATTTTACGACCCCAGTGATTTTACGACCCCAGTGATTTTACGACCCTGTGATTTTACGACCCTGTGACTTTACGACCCCTGTGATTTTACGACCCTGTGACTTTACGACCCTGTGACTCTACGACCCTGTGATTTTACGACCCTGTGACTCTACGACCCCAGTGACTCTACGACCCTGTGATTTTACGACCCAGTGACTTTACGACCCTGTGATTTTACGACCCTGTGACTCTACGACCTTGTGACTCTACGACCCTGTGATTTTACGACCCTGTGATTTTACGACCCTGTGATTTTACGACCCTGTGACTCTACGACCTTGTGACTCTACGACCCTGTGATTTTACGACCCTGTGATTTTACGACCCCTGTGATTTTACGACCCAGTGACTTTACGACCCAGTGACTTTACGACCCTGTGATTTTACGACCCTCCGGACTTTGCCACGTAATTTCCAACATAATGAACTAGTGATTAATTACACACAAGACCTGTTTACATTGTGATATTACCTTATTAAAGACTTGGCAAAGCTGTGAGAGAGGCGAGGCGATAACACGTGCTTGGTGGTGACTGAGGAAGCTGGCGGGATAATGTGGGGGACCTGTGAGATATATTTTGTTGCTTTAATTCCGGATTGATTTTCTGTCTGTGTTAACGCACCTTGAGTACGATGACTTTACAACTTGAGTCCGACGAATGAGTGCTGATAAAACACTTGAGTACCTTGAGTGAAAACCTTGAGTACGATGACCGAACACCTTGAGTACGATGACTTAAAGAGGTGGTTCATGTGGTGCTTGTGGTTGTTGTAATGTACAGTGTGAGTCACTCAGATCCCCGGGGGTCCGTGTTACCCATGTAGGTCAAGGGTCAAGGTCAAGAGTCAAGGTCCAGGGGCAAGGTCGAGGTCCAGGGTCCAGGTAGAGGGTCAAGATCCAGGTCGAGGGTCAAGGTCCAGGCTGAGAGTGAAGGGTCTAGGATCAAGGTCAAGGGTGAAGGTTCGAGGTCGAGAATCTTGTTTAAGGTTCAGATCGAGGGTGAAGGTCGAGAATCAAGGGTCGAGGACGAGGTTGAAGGTCCATCTCAACCCTGTGTGCCAATAATTGCGGTCGTGTCCAGGAAGAAATAAACAAAAGAATGGCAATATGCGTCCAACTATTTCACTCCACAGTTTCATCAACTTTTCGGGTGCAAAAATACTTTCAACTTTTCGCGGAAACTTTGGCCAAACCATAATTGATGTCAGTGTGTGATGAAAAATGTAAACAATGGAGGAGGTGGAGGAGGAGGAGGAAGTGAAGAAGAAAGAGGAGGAGGAAGCGAAGTAGATAAAGAAGTAGGAGGGGGAAGAGGATTAAGTTCGGATAGGATATGTAATGTTGCCTTAGGTCAGGTTAGGTTAGGTTAGTTTTGGCTCTGGTTTGGTCAGGTTAAGACAGGTTGGGACAGGTGCTAAGTCCAGGTGAGGGTGTTTAGTGAGTGCCAGGGGGGTGGGGGGGAGCTGATATGTAGTGGTGCTGGCTGTTGAGGTGTGAGCGACCCTGAGGAAGATTTGTGAATTGAGTTGAAACGTGTGTGTGTATGTGTGCGTGTGCGTGTATGTGTGTGTGTGTGTGTGTGTGTGTGTGTGTGTGTGTGCGTGTGTGTGTGTGTGTGTGGTGCCCTTGCATGACTGTACATCTATATGCTTTTAAGTAAGTATGACTATAATCGTGAGTGTGTACGTGTGTGTGCATGATTACAATGTACATAAGTGGGTTGCATGACCATGACTACACCCATGAACGTGTGTGTGTGAGTGTGTATGTGTGTGTGTGCATGACCATATATATCCATAAGTGAGTGCATGACTGACGTGTTAGTTTCGTCTAATACCACAACCTTCTCCATCCCCTCCCCCAACTCTTCCACCTCTCCCTCCGCCTCCCACATCACCCTCTTCCCACCAACCACAACTTCCTCCTCCTCCACCCCCCACCCCCACTCCTCCCACCCCCACCATTCCACCACCACTCACCCCAACCACCGCTAAGTTTGATCTCTTTCAAAACTTTGCGCGAAAATAAATTACGTGATTTTTCCCTCTCAACCTTGACGTTACTCCTATCCAAATTAATTTCCAAGTTTGCGTCACTTTTTACTGTGGGCGAAATTTATTAGTTGCGGCCCTTTGAGGAGACACGGGGCTGGGAGGCTGAGGAGGAGAGCATTTAAAACGTTTAGGGAATGAAGTAGATTGATATAAACGTTTAGAATTGTAGTTAAAACGTTTAGGTAAGGAAATAGATCGATAAAACTTTTTGGGTTGCAGTTTAAATGTTTCAATATAGTAAAATAAAATATCACAAAGTCTTCAATACTGGCTTCAAAATACAACAACTAAAGAATTAAACTAATAAAAACGTTGCAGTTAAAACACAAAAATAAACTGATAAATTAGTCAAATTCCAAATAAAAACAATAGAGAAATACTAATAAATAGTAGCTTTTAAATAATAGCTAAAACAAAGGAAATGAAAGCAATACTAATAAAGAACGTTCTACTGCAAATAACAGCTAAAATAAAAAAGAATTAAATACCTAATAAAAACGTTTTAAATAAGAGCCAAAACACAAGAAATAAAAGCAATACAAATAATAGCACATTGGAGAGTATGTGACACAGAGGAGACGAGAGAAAGACGTGAAGAGTATAAACTGTCCTCAGAATCTCAAAGGAAGCTTAAGAAGAGGAGGAGGAGGAAGAAGAGGGGGAGGAGGAGGAAGAGAGGGAGGAGGAGGTGGATAAACTTAGGAGAAGAAGGGGTAAGAGAAAAAAGGAGGAGAAGGTATTAGATGAGAAGGGGAGAAGAAGAGGTAGAAGAGGAGAAGAAGATGGGGGAAGTGGAGGGGGATGAAGAGGAGGTGGGAATGAAGAGGAGAGAAAGAGAAGAAAAGGAAGGGGATGAAGAGGAGAATGGGGAAGAAGAGAATAATATTAGAAAGATTAGAAGGTTTGGAGGAGGAGGATGGGAACAAAATTAGGAAGGAGAAGGAAAAGGATGTATGCCATTTGAGAAGGAGGAGGAGACAGGCGGCGAATAACGCAACACAGACAATAAAGTTGGAGAGAGAGAGAGAGAGAGAGAGAGAGAGAGAGAGAGTGTATGTGTGTGTGTTGGAAGGCTCGGTCAAGGCCCAAGGGTCGGGAAACAAGGCAGGGGACACAACAGGAAAGGGTACAGTAATAGCCACTGCGTTACAGATTTTTGTGGTAACGGGGACCTGAGACCTTAATGTGGGGGCTTAAAGGAGGGCTCAGCACTCTGGACCTTGACATGGAGAAGCTTTAAAGAGGATGTGAAGCTTCATTTATTTCAGTGTCTTGACGTGGGGAGGTTTTGAGACACTTAAAGGACGGTCAAGCACATTAGAGACTTGACTTGACGCGGTGGGAATTGGGGTAACTTAAGAGAGGAAGTAAAGGGTCAATATTTTACTTTTTGGGGTCTAGTGCATGTGGCTTGGAGGAGGTGAAGGAGGAGGAGGAGGAAGAGAAAGAGGGGGAAGAAGAGGAGGACTTTTGAGAACTGAGACTAAAGAGTTTGTAACTTAAAGTGTCTCAGGTAACCAAAATAATAACTGTACCTTTTATCCTAATTCAATCTTTCGTGTTCTTGTAAAATTATATTAAATATATAAGTTATCAAGCTACAGACATGTGATTCTTATAAGACGTTGGCGCCTCATAAAGCAGCGTGGTGACGAGCTACAACACGCATACTCAGCAACGTAATGGACAAATGACAACAATTTGTCTGGTTTAGCATAATAATAGGAGGAGCATCTGTTGTGTTATGCAAGTTACCTCAGCTTCATTTGGTATTCTGAACACACACATGAAGCCCACACACACACACACACACGAAGCCCACACACACACACACACACGAAGCCCACACCCACACACACACACACAGAAGTCCCCACACACACACACGAAGCCCCCCCCACACACACACACACGAAGTCCCCCTCCCCACACACACACACACACACACACACACACACATGAAGCCCACACACACACACACCCCACACACACACACACACCCCACACACGAAGTCCCCCACGCCCCCACACACACATCCCCACACACACGAACCCCCCACACACACACGAAGCCCCCTCCCCCCACACACAGTCCCCACACACACACACACAGAAGCCCCCCACACACACACACACGAAGTCCCCCACACACACACACACGAAGTCCCCCCACACACACACACACACACACACGAAGCCCCCCACACACACACACACGAAGTCTCCCCCACACACACACGACCCCCCACACACACACACTCGACATTTAACCTAAGTATATCAACACCAACACTGAAGGAGGGAGGAACAACATAGTCACGTCCTCACACTTAACACACGACCTGGCAGAAATTAATAGCTGGAATTTTTATGACCGTTCCCTTCTTTTATTTCTTTCTCATTTCTTTATACCTTTTCCTTCCTTCCTTCCTTCCTTTGTAACTCCTCCTTGTTTATAGTAATTCCTTATTCTTTTTATTTTTCATTATAACTTCTTCTTTTCTTTGTCATTGTAACTCATTCTTTTTTGCTTCCTCTCTTCTTGTCATTATTCCTATTAATACACTCAACAACACACCCCACCTTCCCCATGTCACCCCCACCCCCCCCCCACCTCTTAACTCACCCCCACTTACATTCCCCACAATAAATTCTCACTAGAAAACCTCATTACATCTTCGCCATCATATTGTAACTCAACACGCGAGCTATTTTGACCTAATCACGTCCACCCAGCACCCTTTGTTCTAACACCCAGGGCTCTAACGCACCCCCTTGCAGTACCTCAGAGACAATGGTCATTAAATACAAAAAATGGATGTGTTGTGTGGAGTAACTCTCTTAATTTATATTTTTAGGGATAATTTGTGTATTTCTATTCTAAAATTATTAACAAACATACTACTGTTTCTACTGCTACACAAACACACACACACACACACACACACAGTAATTCATTCTATTATTAATAATGAAAGTGGGTATAAGCATATATTAGGAATCTTTATATACTTGTAAAATCACTTAAATTTATGGAAATCAATGTATATATACAAATCAGTGTTACTCAATCACTAAACCTATATAAATCACATAATTAAACCACCAACTTGATAAAAATATAGAAACAAAATTACACCTGAAATAAATTAACCTTAATGAACACTACAGGTAAGTCATCATAATTACTATAATGAGGACCATCGCAATCAAAGATAATTATGGTCATCAAATTATACTGAACTACTGAGATAAATCAAAGCTAAAAAAAATTATTCTCGAAAAAAAAGTTACCTCTAACTTTTTTTTATTCCTTCGCAAAAAATCATAAAATGTGGGAATCTATTCAGAAAATAATATATTCCTAATAAATTATGAAACACAGTTGGAATTCACAGCCAAAAAAAATCCATTGTACCAGAAAATAATTATTAGAGATCTCAAACAAACAAACAAACAAACAAACAATGAAATAAAATCAGTAATATTAATACATAAGTTACTGTTTGTGCTATAATGTTTCTTGTTTATATTATAATGTTTGCTTGTATTATACCTCAGCATTGCAATAAAAGTCATAATCAAATAACAACCAATTTCTTCCATTGAAATTATTAAGCTTGATCATGAAGGCTTCACTACTGACAGCAACAGCAATAACTGCAGAGCCTTACCACGACAGCTTCACACCTAACAGCAGCAACAGCAAAAGCAGCAGCAGCACATCCTCGATCAAACATGTGAACGATGTGCTGGGAGTTTGAACCATCAGAGCGACTCGCCACGTCAACATGCCAGCCTGCTTCACCGTCTTGTTGACACGAGCTGGTGTTTACAAGCGGCGTTCACGGCCTCGGCTTGTCGTCGCTCGAGATACTGGGCGCAATACAGGCAAAGGTAATACAGAAGAGAGTGTAAGGTAATTTATTCTGTGTTTGTCAGGCAGGTGTGTGTTTGCAGATGTCCGTGTTTGTCATGTTGGTTGGAGGTTGTGGGTGAGGTGTGTGTGTGTGTGTGTGTTCGGACAGAATCTTTACCTGTGTTAATTAAGATCGTACTGACCACTGAGATTTTCGAGTCATTTTATAATCTTTTTAGTCTCCAACACATCACAGTTTATGTCTTACAAGCAATTCTTCATTTAGTTTGATTGTGATAACTGGAAGTTGTCAGGAAATAATAATAATGATAATAATAAACAGGGCTAAAACATAATCAGGACTTGAACTAAACGAGAAAACAACAGCCCATTAGACCCAAATAACAAGACCGCTACATTTTTCTTATCTACATGATGAAGATAATAACATATGCTAATTACACCTCGGAGCATCAGTGAGATAACGCACAAACAGCTTCATTATCTTGTTATCGTTGTTATCTGCACAAATTATATTTTTGTCCCTCGAGTATTATATAAACCAATGATTTATTTTGTTAATTTTTATTTAGTTTGTTGATATTAATAACTTCTATCTAATTATCATGTTAATTACGAAGTTATGAGTTAATTGTGTTATTATGGTAATGTTAGTGGTTAGGTTAGGTTAGGAAGTGTTGGGTTAGGTTAGGTTAGGTTAGGAAGTGTTGTAAAGTTTTGGAGAGAGCAAGGCCTTGTGTACCCTAGTGTGTCCGGGTGTGTGTATGACTGCTTGTGGATACAGCCAGACGAAAATACACATATACGCGACACACACACACACGTACATCAACATACACACACCCACGTACATCAACACACACACACGCACACACGTACATCAACATACACACACCCACGTATATCAACACACACACACACACACGTACATCAACATACACACACCCACATAGTACACCAACACACGCACACACGCACATCAACATACACACACCCACATAGTACACCAACACACACACATACACACACACAAACAGGTGGTGGTCATCCCAGGTATCAGGTGACAGTCACAGGAGCTCTCGTGTTCACCTTTCCGTGGTCCTCAGATCAGGTACACAAAGGTTAAGGTAAATATTCCTCGTAACTCAAGCAGTAACAATGCACCTGACTGGTTAAATGAAGCGAGCATAGAAAAATTATTATCACCGACTTAGAATTGTACTGAGAATCTACCTTAATTAGATACTTGATACATTAACTTAAACATCAGTTAAAGGAGAAAAATAAATAGGGGAATGGTAGAATGTTTTGGCTAAGATTTTCTAGTTAAGGTAAAATCTCAGTGTAACTTTTGCTGTTGTTTTAAATTTATCAGTTATTTGCATTCTTGTAGTTTTTTTTTATCTTGGTTAGGTTAGGTTAAGGTAAATTAAGTTAGGTAAGGTAAGGCTAGGTTGGGTTGTGTGTGTTTATTCAGAAAGAGAGATAGAAAGAGAGAGAGAGAGAGATAGTTTCATCAGAGAGAGAGATAGTTTCATCAGAGAGAGAGATAGTTTAATCAGAGAGAGAGATAGTTTAATCAGAGAGAGAGATAGTTTCGTCAGAGAGAGAGAGAGAGAGAGAGTTTCGTCAAAGAGAGAGAGAGAGAGATAGTTTCATCAGAGAGAGATAGTTTAATCAGAGAGAGAGAACAGCTAGATGGTATTTCCACCTAACATGGTTGTGTCGGGTGTACAGGAGTCCTTCACCCACCTTAACCAAGTTACCTGGTGCTGGCGAGGGAAGGTGGGGGAGGGGGGGGGGGACCTATACGCCAGGAGGTATTTTCAGCGCGTCTCTGTTCACCTGAGTTCATTATTTGGCCCAAAAAATAGAAGGTAATGCAATTTTCTCAGTAGATTGCACGAGGCGGTTAATGCCAGCCCCCGGGAGAGTTTCCAGCGTTAATGGTCTTATTAAAAACGTTTAATGGGAGAATTTTAAGCTGACACCTGCGTCGTTTGTGTCCACCATCCACCTCTTGTGTCTCCTTCCACCCTGTTGTTGTTTCTGTTAATCCTTCCCTTACCTGTTCCTTCTCCTGTCTGCCATGTTTCCCGATTTCCTCCTCCTCCTCCTTCTCCTGCCTGCTATTCTCCCTACTTCCGTCTTCTCCTCCTCCCCCACCTCCTCCTCCTCCTGCCTGCCATCCTACCTCAACTTCTCTTGCTTGCCATCCTCCGTCACTTCCTTCTCCTCCCGCCTGCCACCCGCCCCCTCCTCCCGCCTGCCTCCCTCATCTCTTCCTCTCGTTAATTAACACGGGATTAATCGTATTTTCTGGATGAAGATAAAATCATAATTACCAGAAATAATAAAAGAAGGAAAATTTAAAATACCAACTTCATATACAAACAAATAAAAACCAGCATCGAAATTTTATAGGTAATTGTTGCTTCAGGAAAAACATTTACTTCAGGAATTGGAAAAATGTTAAAATGTTAAATTACAGGTGGTCCTTTTACCTGTCTATGAGGGAGTCCACTATGGCCGATTCAAAGCCATTTAACAACATCGTAATGAATGTTTGAATGTTTGGTCAGTTTGTCTATCTGAAACAAGGCGTCAACACCCCACAGAGTGAATCAACAACACCCAACGTCAGGGGCGACCAATCAACGCCGAGTAATGACGGATCGGAAGAATTTCATTGGCCAATATTTCAAGCCAATTATGACGTCACAACACCATCACAACAATAACACGTGATAAGTTGTGGTGAGGAAATGCTAGATACGCCACACACTACCACAGAACAGACAAACTAACATGATACACTTACCAACTCCCATGTTGATGTGGGTGAAGTTCTCCATATGAGCTGCCATCATGTGTCTGTAAATGGAAGCAGAGTTGAAACGAACGAAATATAGTTGTTTTATCCTCCTATAATTACATGTTATAATTAAGACGAAACAAAGAAAAAAGTCAGGATATTATGATGTTATTGTTTTACCCTTAGTGGTAAACGTTATGATATGAGAAGGTGATGGTGATAAGGTTAACATAACCCGTAACTAATAATGGAATTTTGTCTCTAACTCCCGCTCGTTAATGTTGGGTAACTTTAACCTCGGTACTTAACCATGAGGCATTAACATGTACTTTAAACTCTTCCTTTTTTTTACATATACTTTTTATGTGCTTTTAAGTACACAAAAACCATCAGTTGGAATGAACGAGCTTTTATTCTTGACAGTTTACAACCACGATCAAAATATTTTACAAACCAATTAAAAAGAAAAAGGAAAAATAATTAATCCAGTCGTTTGATAAAAAATTCATAGATAATAAAGGTTTAATTAACACCTGACTTTACCTGTTCTATGTTTTTTTTAATTACATCATAATATTCCTTTTTAATCTGAGTTTTTTTTTACACACTTGTTGGAACCAGGCGAGACAAACACTCATTTCCGCTGTGAGTTGAGGTGTTTGTTTTTGTCGTAGCTGCCGCCTTGTTAGTGATGGGTTCGCACACACACACACACACACACACACACACACACACACACACACACACACACACACACACACACACACACACAGCAACAAATAGAAAAAAACAGACAGACAGACAGACACAGTGTACAAAATAAGCTGAACAGTCAACAAGTCCTAAACATCATCCTTAATTAATCAGCTATAATAATATTTTTTACAACTACGCATCACCCATTAATTAACCCGACAATATATACTAATTCTTATTTTTCTCCTCTAAGTCTTTCCCATTTTCTCTAATTAACAAAACCTGCATTAATTACAATCTAATTTAAAACAAAAGAGACTTGAAAATTTAATTAAAATTTCTATTAAAAAAATATTTGGTAAGTTTCGTAGTCAATAATTTACTTAGTTTAATTGACGTGAACTTTGCCCATTGATGCTCAGCTGATTGTTTGTTTATATTGATCAGCTGACTAGTGTCGGTGATCAGCTGATTTGTGTTTACGTTAGTCACCTTACTGCCTCCCGTTAAGTTTTTTATTCCGTTCTGTTTTTCCCTGATTTTTCCCTTCCTTTCCCCCACATTATTTATTATTGTCTTTATTTCCCCACACTATCTCTCAATTGTCCTTATTTTCCCCACACTATCTCTCAACTGTCCTTATTTTCCCCACACTATCTCTCAACTGTCCTTATTTTCCCCAAATTATCTCTCAAGTGTCCTTATTTTCCCCACACTATCTCTCAACTGTCCTTATTTTCCCCACACTATCTCTCAACTGTCCTTATTTTCCCCACACTATCTCACCATTATTGTCCTCAGGTTCCCCACGCTGTTTTCCTTATGTTGTCCTCTTTGCTTCGCCCTAACATCATTCACGAGGAAAATTATAGAATGAGGTATCAAATATTAACCTTTATGGC
>NW_024735442.1:3388211-3418211 GCF_018991925.1 Homarus americanus | reverse complement strand
CAATAAAACGACTGTCTCTCTCGTTGCAGCAGCAGACAGTATCACCCACCTCGCCGCCATAAACGTTTTGTTCACAATAGAGTTTTAAAAATTCCTTAATTCTTCTTACCTGAAATAATCCCCATAATGGGTTTTTTTAATGCAAGGTTCGTGACGTAACTTCATTTACCTGACTGGTGGTTTTGTAAGCGTGAATATGAGGTTAAGAGGGATAATGTATATATACTGTTTATGTCTGACTGAGATAGTGGGAGAGGTAATTGACTTAGAATTAAAAACAAAACAACTAAAAAAATAAATACAATAAAATAAATAAATTAAATACAATAAAATACAATAAAATTAAAAAAAATATATAAATATAAATAAAGAAAAAATGATGAAGAAAAAATAAAAGATTTTTAATAGAATCTGACACATGAACGAAAAAGTTACACAATATCAAAATGTATAAGACACAAGCAACTATGAACGTATAACTGAGAAACACACAGACACATCCTTGAGACAAAAGCTCACATCTCTCTCTCTCTCTCTCTCTCTCTCTCTCTCTGGGGTGAAGCGGGGGTACCAGATACTGTTAATGTTGGGGTCTATATAATATAAACTACAGTGTGTGTGTGTGTGTGTGTGTGTGTGTGTGTGTGTGTGTGTGTGTGCGTGTGTGTGTGCGTGTGCGTGTGTGCGTGTGTGTGTGTGTGTGTTCCTTTTGCATTTCCACAGTTTTGAAGATATACAATAGCTGAAATTTGGTAGGGAGGTGCGGATGGCCTGGGTGATGGTCGTGTCTCAACATTCACACAGAACACACAAACAAACAAAAACAAATCAACCAAACTCCGTGGAGGTACAAGCAACCAAACAGCCACTCCAGTGTAAAAAAAAAATATCCGTATTATTTTTTGGAGGCGAAGAAATTTCCACGTAATGAAGCTTCAGTTCGGTACAGGTCCAACGGCTAATGGAACACCGACTGGAACAGAGAGTGAGTGCATTCTAGTCCAGAGAAGAACGTGTTTAACTTTCTTTATTTTTTTCCCCTAACAAACGTTCCATCTACAGGCAGGAAGTCAGTCGTTCATTACCTTTCAGTTTTTTCACCAGTCATAATGTTTGGTTTTTTTTTCTCCAGGACAAACACAGTTGTGATTTAAGGATTTTTTTAAAACCTAATTTAGAATAATAATCAAATTTAGACTATAGTTAAATTTAGAATACGGTCAAATTTAGGGTATGGTCAAGCAAATTTAGAATATACTCAACCTACTTTAGAATAAGGATAACTAAATTTAACTCAATAATCAGACTTAGAAAACTCATCAAATTTAGCACAAGAGCAACAAAATTTAGACATAATAATAATAAAAATAATAATAATAATAATAATAATAATAATAATAATAATCACACACAACACTTCACAACCTTTCCAACTGTGTGTGTGTGTGTGTGTGTGTGTGTGTGTGTGTGTGTGTGTGTGTGTGTGTGTGTGTGTGTAGGCTATCGTGCGTGGTGAGCGGCTCTTGTGGTGGTGTAAAAGGCAGGTTGATAGCGGCATTGAGCTGTTACTCTAAGATACAGACGGTGGCCCTACACGTTGACTGATGAGACAGACAGACAGACAGACAGACAGACAGACAGACAGACAGACAGACAGAGTTGGGGAGAGAAGGAAATTGAGAATCGGAAAAGACATCAAATAAGAGATAGAGGGAAAATATGGAGGTGAGGAAGGGGGAGAAAGGAAAGGGAGGAAAGAAATGGGAGGAGAATTGAGGTGAGGGAAAAAAGGGAGAAGGGAGACACGAATATGAAAAGAGAGGAAACAGACAGGAGGAAAGAGGAGATGATGAAAGACGAGAAGTGGGCAGGCGAAGAGAAAGAAAAGAGAATAAAGAAGAGAGGGGAGGAACCGGATAATATTAAAATCAGGTGGTCTCTCTCTCTCTCTCTCTCTCTCTCTCTCTCTCTCTCTCTGGCGGACTCAGCCCCCAAAAAGTAGGTTTAAGCATCTCTAACCTAACCTAACCTAACCTAACCTACTCTCACCTAATCTATCCCATTCACACACGACCTGACCTGACTTGACCTGACCTAACATTCTAATCACCAATCATTATATATTAGTTTTTATAAGCTGTTCTGGCACCTCGGATCCCATTAGCAGCTGGCTTTAAAGATGAATACCAGCTGATCCAAATAACAGCTGGTTTAATACGGCTTCCACCTGATCTCAATAACAGCTGATCTCATTTATAAGTGATCCAGGAGTCTAGTCTCATTAGCTAATCTCAAATAAGTGATCAGAATAGATTTTCTTTGTTTCAATTATATA
Source organism: Homarus americanus (assembly GCF_018991925.1). Classification (NCBI taxonomy): domain Eukaryota; kingdom Metazoa; phylum Arthropoda; class Malacostraca; order Decapoda; family Nephropidae; genus Homarus; species Homarus americanus. Next base: position 3,415,876 of record NW_024735442.1, on the reverse strand, counting down.
AAAAAATAAATAAATAAAATGAAAATCGGGTACAAATATTTTATCACCCTCTCTTCCTCTTCTTCCCTACTGCCCATGTTCCTCATTTATCTCCCTCACCCCTCTACCATTCTCTCTCCCCTTCTCATCTCTCATTCGCTCCCTCTGTAACGTTATCATCCCTCTTCCCTCTTTCCCTTCCTACCTTCCTTCCTTACTCCCTTTACCATATGTATGTTGATGTGTGTTTCTTCTCTGTTCCTCTCTTTATCCAATTTCTCCTTTCCTCTTCTTCTCTTGTCTCTTCCTTTTAATGTTTCTCTCGAGTTTTCTTATTTTTTTCCCTTTCTCCTACATCTTTTTTTCTTATCCATTTTTTTTACCTGTCCCTTTATTGAATTTCCCTTGTCTTTATTCATTATATATCCCTTATTTCTCTTATCTACCTTCTCTCTCTCTCTCTCTCTCTCTCTCTCTCTCCCTCTAGTCCAATCTACACTCACACCATTGTTGCCCCCTCTGGATAGTGTGTCTCACCTGCTGTGCTCACCTGAGTCTATACCCCCCACTAGATACCACCATCCATAACCCACGCCCACTTTACCCCCATGCTATCTACAGTATATCCCACTGCCACGCTTCCATACCCACGCCCCCCCATGATATCTCTAGCAGCAGTACCACGCCTCGATAACCCACGCCCACTTGTCCCCCGCCCCCACGCCACCCTGCCTCCTTATGTAGCTCCGCCTGTGTGAGTGTCAGTGACCTTTGACCTTATGTATAGTAAGTTACAGTGACCACCTGACTTAATTTATAGTGGCTTGATATAGACTCATAGAGGATTATATAAACTCTGGCCTGACGTGACGTAACCGAACCTAACCTAACCTAACCCTAAGCTAAGCTAACCTAACCTGATTTATAGTGACCTGATGTAGTGGGTTATATGAACTTTAACTTAATATTAAAATGATGTTATGCTGATCTGACCAAACCTAACCTAACCTAACCTGGCCATATCTGACCTGACCTAGTCTAACCTAACCCTAAGCTTACCTGACCATACCTGACCTGACCTGACTTAAAGTAAGCTAGGTTAACCTCTTGAAATGGGCGCGATACAACCATTAACCCCCTGAGTATTATAACTTGACCTCCTGAGTACGATGACTTGACCGCCTGCCTACAATAAATTAACCACAGGGATTACAGTAAGCCATCGTACTCAAGGGATTAACTCATCGTACTAGGAATATTAACTCATCATACTCAAGGGATTAACTCATCATACTCAAGGGATTAAATCATCGCACTCAAGAGATTAACTCATTGTACTCAGGGTATTAACTCATCATACTCAAGAGATTAACTCATCGTACTCAGGGTATTAACGCATCATACTCAAGAAGTTAACGAGGACTGCATTACATCAAAAAGTCTTCAGCTAAAATGAAAATAAAAAGAAGAGGAAAAAAAAAACGAAATTCGACGTCATTATGAAGAGTCTAGCTTGACGTAACTGTGTCCAGATTTTCAGAGAGGGACTTATCCGCCTCCTTCACCTGTTTCAATTACTCAATTTTTTTACCTTAATGATATGCAAATGAGCAATCAATATTCCCTTTATATAGTGGAGCTTAGATCATATATATTTTTAATTTAGTTATTCCAAATAAATGAATGAGTTTTAGGAGAATGAATGGATTAAAATAGCAATTGGTACCTCGTCTTGTAATATCTTCCTTCCTTCCTTCCTTCCTTTTTCTTTATCCATCATTCTTCTTCATCCCTCCTTCCCTTCCTCTCTTCCTCTCTCCTATCCCGTCTCCACCTTCCCTCCTCTTACTGATTCTCTTCCTCCCTCACCCTCCTTCTCCCCTCCTTCATCCTCCTCCCTCCTTCTCCTCTCCTTCCCCTCCCTCCTACCCCTAATTTGGCCGCTCCATCTCAGCTGAGGGCATTAGAGTGGAGCCAGATGGTCTATATTCTCACTTATGCGCCGCTACAGCCCTTCCTTAACGCCTCCTCTCTCACCTCCTGGAACGACGCGCGCTAAGAACCGAAATTAGTTTTGACTCCAGAGGGGCTCGATACCACTGAAAGTTGCCAGGCGAGGTTTTGTGACGACCACATCCATTTGAGGACTGTCTTGTGTGGGTGGGTGGGTGGGTGGGTGTATAACTCAGATGTATTTGTGGCTTTGTTTGGGTGTATGTTCGGTGTATAGTGTCAGGTTTTAGTGGATGTCAGTGGGTAGTGACACACACACACACACACACACAATATCTATACATCTCTCTCTCCTTATCTCTCTGTCTCTCCTTATCTCTCTGTCTCTGCTTCTGTCTCGGTCTCTCTAGCCCAAACATACACAATTTATCGGGTGACAAAAACATAACTGACTTATATAACTGCTACAAATAAACGTGACTCATATTAAGGTGTTGATACAGGACGAAACATTATGACATATTTTTCTGCGTTGTGATCATTTCGTCGATAAGAAGCAAAAGTTAATAAGAATGATATAATTTTTTTATGCTTATTAGACAGAAGTGTAATTATATTCCCTATAATTTAGTGATCAATTATTGCTAAATTAAAACAATACCAATTTGCTTTTAAGGATCTTGTTAATATCGCTTTACTTATATTAGGTAATATTTGAAAATTTATTAAGACATACAAAAAAAAAATGCAATTGTATTTTCTCGCTATTTTAATTGTAGTAATTTGAGAACACGTGAAGGTCATAATACAAATTATACATTAAAATGCCAAGGTTGAAAATGTATAATAATGAAAAAATATACAATGATTTAATGTAGAAAGTGAAAAAGGTTATTCATTATTCAGTACACCAAGACACCTGGCGTTTGTCATTAGCTTTACCTGAGACATTGACTAATTATCTCACCTGTTTATATACCGGTTTATTATATACCTGTAGGAGTTAGTGGGTGATTAATGGATGAAGAGCACCAGGTGTGACGTGACCAAGGCAACTCATGAATGGGGCGACAGGTTTGATGGTGAAGGTTAGGTTAGGTTAGGTGATGGTCGACTCAGGACCTGTAGACGAGTTTGGTGATAAGCAAAACCTGATTAAAGTGAAGGAGGATCTGGCGACATTTTTTGTTCATGGTGTATTCTGTCAACAACACCTGTGCTCGAAGGTTTAGTTAGGTTAGGTTAGTTTTGTTTTGGTTAGATTAGGTTAGGTTAGGTTAGGTTAGTTTTGGTTAGGTTAGATTAGGGGGACGGATGGAGGTGTTCGGGGATGTAGTGAGTCTTCAACCATCACCAGAATCAGAGACAATTATCCTCAGAGCTCAGGGTAAATTATCCCTCCTTTGTACGAGTGATATTCCTTTACTACTCTGAGGTGAGGTCTCCTACACACAGAGGCGGTGCAGTATGTCAGGTAATATTATGTAAATGATGTGTGTAACTTAGATTAGTGACTATATCATTATTAGTGGGGATAAATATTATTCTGAAAAACTTGTATCTTTATTAAGTATATCGTATAATATTAGATGATTATAACAATGTTGAGAGAGAGAGAGAGAGAGAGAGAGAGAGAGAGAGAGAGAGAGAGAGAGAGAGAGAGAGAGAGAGAGAGAGAAAACTTCTATCTGTTTGTGCTCACATGTGCATGGGTACGTGCATGTGTGTGTGTGTGTGTGTGTGTGTGTGTGTGTGTTTGTGTGTGTGTTTGTGTGTGTGTTATCTCTCCACCTTCACTAGAGCAAGTCAGTTGTGTCTTTGAAGAAGAGGACTTTCACACGCGCACACACGCTAGCGCACACACGTACACACGACAATCTCATGCACCTCGCCTTCAACATTCAATAAAGCGCCTTTAATAGCGTTATCTCAAAGCACGTTAAAACTTCTACGCTTTTTATTCAATCTTATCTCGTAAGACACTGAATATTAATGTGGGGGGGTGGGTGGGTGGGTGGGGTGGGGTGGGGGTGAGGGAGGTGAGGATGACTCGGGTTGGTCCACCTCCTCCTCCTCGGATTCACCAATACTCCAAGTCTGAGTAACAACTGTGAGGCCCCACGAAATATCTGACGACACAAACACCAACACCAACGACCCCAACATACCATTGTCTACATCAACAAACAACCCAGTGACCTTGAATACCACACCAAGGTAAAAACACCTGAAAAATTGTCCAGAAAGGTTAATTAACAGAAGCCCAGGTATGACTTACTGAATGACCCTTCCCTACACCCCCTTGACCTCGTTCACAGATCACACACAAAAAAAAGGTCAATGGATTTAATTTATATTGCATTACGTGGTGTCCTGTAAATTATGTAGTCATTTTTTCCTAACAACTGGGGCGGATTAAGGCTTTAATTGGGTAGTTGTGATACTTAATAGCTCGCGTTAGTCGGGCCAATTTGATGATAATGAATGAGTGAATTCAATTAAAATGATAACAAATATTTAATTGTATTTGCTGAATATTTTCTTATTTATTCCTTATATTTCAGGTCAGGTGTATAATTGTATATCTGGTTGTATGGCCAGGTGTATAATTGTATATCTGGTTGTATGGCCAGGTGTATAATTGTATATCTAGTTTTATGGTCAGGTGTATAATTGTATATCTGGTTGTATGGTCAGGTGTATAACTGTATATCTGGTTGTATGGTCAGGTGTATAACTGTATATCTGGTTGTATGGTCAGGTGTATAGTTATATATCTGGTTGAATAGGGTCGTGTTGGTGTAATTATATTTCTTCAGGTCACGTATGTAGAAATAATCGATTATATTAAATTACATATGAGATGAATTACGATTATATAATGCCACATAAGTGTTGGCTAATTATACAACGTCACATATATAATAAATAACGACAAATGAAATAAATTTACCTATAATTCATAATAATTATAGCCACTGATACACTTCTCAATAATCACACAAAGGTTATAGATGAAAGCGAATAATTTATCACATTAATATAGACTCAGTGTTAATTTCCTTCAGCAAGAGGTAATGATAACGTTGGTGTGTGATTTTCTCGAAGTTAATAACACTAAATATTAATTAAATCACATTGTTATTGAGGTTTATTGATAGAGTTATTGTCATATTTATATAACCCTCAAATAACATACGTGTAACACAGTAATTATGCTGGATAAAATATACTGTCAATATTATGCAAATTAGTATGTAAATTAAGCAAGAGATGGAGCTGGCTGTGTGAGTGTGTGTGTGTGTGTGTGTTAGGTTTATTTTGGTTCATTTGCATATTATAAACACAGATGTATATGTAGTGTGTGTGTGTGTGTGTGTGTGTGTGTGTGTGTGTGTGTCGTTTACGTGAACTATATGACAAAAATTTAATAATAAAATTTAATCCATTATTTATCCTATGTATATTAATGATAGGTGAAATATTAGGTATAACTGATATTAAAACTGTTATTATTATCATTATTATTATTATTATTATTATTATTTACTGCTGAGGTCATTAACTAGGATTACCTATTATGGACATGAGTTGTTTTGGGGTCATTAGCGGAAGATAATATATTAAAGAGTAATGAGTGAAGCTTTTTTATGCTAATTGGGTTAACCAAAGTTAATTAACCGGTAAATTAAAAAAAATAAACATTCGTTGTAATTTTTATATATTTTTATTTTATTTATCACGTGAAAATATCATTGATTTATTTATATAAGCCCAAATGCTATTAACGATTAATTAAATATATTCATCAATTATATTCACTAATGTAATACAAGCGATTGATTATCGTACCCGATTATCTCTCACTTGATAACTAATTATATGAGTTAAGGTAATGATATGAGTTAAGGTAATTAATCACTTTGACAAAATGGCCGGTGACTAACAATAAAATGAGATCTTTATTAAAGTTATCTAATTAGTATTTAATCAGTATGTCAGTCCGGTGATAACGCCGCCGCCAGAATATATTTGTATCGCGATAATATTTAACCCAATTAAATATTCTGTCAATAATATTTTAATTGTGTTGTGTAAAGTGATTAAGAGTCAGTAATTATATAGTTATAAATACAAAAGACTTAATGTCGATGTTTGGTGAGTGAGAGGGGGTAGTGGGGAGTAGTGAGGGGTGAGGGTTAGTGGTAGAATTAGAGAGTGAGAAAAGATGTGGGGATGGGGGTAGTGAGGAGGGGAATGAAGGGGGTGAGTTAAAAAGGGTAGTGAGTGAGGACGTGAGTCGGTGATAGTGAGTGGGTGAAACGTTGATAATGGAAGAGAGAGAGAGAGAGAGAGAGAGAGAGTGTGTGTGCGTACTTACAGTATGTAGGCAGTCAAGTTCCTTCTTATCCACTTATCTGAGTCTACCTGACAGTAATTAGTGACCAGGCTTAAGATTGATTACGGTATCGTGTTACTGGGTGCCAGTGCGGTTGGCGGTGTGTCTGGTCTAACTGGGCCACACCTTAACACCGGGTTACACACCTTGTTAACTCAGGGTGTTGCTGTGGTGATGGCGGCAGCTTCTACACCTTAAACATAAATTTATGCTGAAGTGGATCTTATTATTACTATTATTTGCATACGTGTGCGTGTGCGTGTGTGTGTGTGTGTGTGTGTGCGGGAGGGTGGGATAGGTAGGGAGACCCGTCCACTGTATCTATCCCTTCACTACCTGGGCCAGACGTTACCTGTCCTAGTAGCGACGACCTGTACGACCAAGATGTTAATGGTTATATACGACCTGCAGCGCCACGTTCAGAAGAATCAAGGCCAAGGTGAGGCGAGTGTACGGGGACATATGACACGGGACAAACACAGGTGAGTTAATTGGATTTAAACAACAACCGAGAGAGACAGTGGGAGACAGGTATAGGTAGGAGGGGCTGTCTGTGTCTGTGTGTCTGTCTGTCTGTCTGTCTGTCTCTGTGTCTGTCTGTCTCTGTGTCTGTCTGTCTCTGTGTCTGTTTGTGTGGGTCGGCGCCAGAGTTGCAATAGATGATAGCGATGCTTACATATTGGGCTTCTCGAGGTGAGGAATCCATGAATTAATATTTATTTATTCTTTGTCTGTCTGTCTGTCTGTGTCAGCGCCGGAGTTACGCTATGTCAAGATAATATCACATACCCGGAGCCACGCAAACTGTAAAATATGTTGGTCCACGAGAAATGACCATCAAGGTACAGTCAGCCAAAGATGCAACGACCCCACCATGGCTTTCGTAGTCACAATTTTCCCTGGTAATACCTGGTGAAGGAGAACTGTATGTGAAGGTGATTGGTGGATCTGTTTTCGACTGTATCACTGTCAGGATAAATATTAAACAATCCAAAGGTAGAATTTTTTATAATCAATTATTCATTGTTATTTAAGATCATGAGAAGTTTCCTAATGTTCATACAGTATATTTGTTTAAATAATAAATACAACTTGATGTGAGAATCTTGTGGCAGCCCTGGTTGTAGTGAAGTTGGGGAGATAGTGGGGAGAACTGGAGATACTGGGGAGATACTGGGGAGAACTGGAGATACTGGGGGGAAGTGGAGGGGAGGGGGGGAAGGAGGGAGAGAAAGGAGGGAACAGAGGGAGGGAGGAAGGGAAGGAGGGAAGGAAGGAAAGGAGGGAGAGGGGGAAAGGAGAGGAGGAAAGGAGGGGAGGGATGGAAGGAGGGAAGGAAGGAAGGAAGGAAGGAAGGAAGGAAGGAAGGAAGGAAGGAGGGAGGGAGCTGCTTATCATTCTGCCAGACAGTAACTTAGTTTAATTCATCCCAGTAAGTTTAGCGGTAATGCGAGGGATTATGTGTGAGTGGTTGATAATAATAATAATAATAATAATAATAATAATAATAATGAAAGTAGTGATAGTAGAGGTAGTTGTGGTAGTAGTGGTAGTTGTAGTAGTGGTAGTGATGGTAGTAGTGATGGTGGTAGCTTTATACCTGGAGTCAGCCCCCACTCGTTCTATCATTTCATTACTTATTTTTTCGTATTTTTTCATCGTTCTTATTCTTCATTCACTTATTCATTCTACACTTCCCATCATTCTTAATCACCCCATCTCTCTATTCAAACATTAATACTCTCTCTACCTCATCTCTTTCTTATTTTCTCTCCTTCCTTCATTCTCTGCGTCTCCTCTTTTCTTCGTCATTTTCTCATTCTCATTCTCTTCTCCAATTTTTCTCTTTCCATCTTCCTTCTGACTCTCTCTCTCTCTCTCTCTCTCTCTCTCTCTCTCTCTCTCTCTCTCTCTCTCTCCTTCCCATCTTTAATCCTTTGAAAGTCCCATCAAGCCACACCATGAGCAAATTAATCTTGCAGTCAGCCTTAACCACCTGAGGACGACGACTTTAACCATTTGTGGACGACGACTTTAACCACTTGAGGACGACGACTTTAACCACCTGAGAACGATGACTTTAACCACATGAAGATGGTGACTTTAACCACTTGAGAACGATGACTTTAACCACCTGAGGACGATGACTTTAACCACTTGAGAACGATGACTTTACCCACATGAAGATGATGACTTTAACCACTTGAGGACGACGACTTTAACCATTTGAGGACGATGACTTTAACCACTTAAGGACGACGACTTAACCACCTGAGGACGACGACTTAACCACCTGAGGAAACATAACGCCTTGACTTTGATGACTCGGCCTGAATCAATAAGACTTCAAGGTGGTGAGTATACACAGATCGCTGCCAGATGGAAAGTCAATTTAATGTTCGTGTCGGAAATAAAACGAAAACCCTTTGGTGATACAGAGGTGACACACACACACGCACACACACGCACACACACGCACACGCACACACACACATGCACACACACACACACACACACACACACACACACACACACACACACACACACACACACACACACACACACACACACACACACACACACACACACACACACACACGCACGCAGAGCTAGGAAAAACTGACAAATTGCAGCCAAGACCTCAATGACGGAGTTGTACAAGAACCCCTCCCTCTCCCTCTCTCTCTTGGCAAACACGACCCACTCACGGCCCTCTCAGCAACATGGCCCTCCCAGGAACATGGCCCTCCCAGGAACATGACCCTCTCAAGAACATGGCCCTCTACCTCAGGCCATAAGTTCGTACTCTTTCCTCCCCAACAAACCTGGCCACTACATTGACCCACACTGGCTGGTCCCTCCGTGCCTCTACTTACAAAACATATTCAGGGACGTCAGGAACATGGCCACCTACTCCAGGCCATAAACTCTTCCTACTTGGCCCAGCATTCACTGTGTCGTTGGCCCTCCCCCCCCTTCCTCCCTCCCAATCCCTCCACCAAGTCTCTACCTACCCAACATACTCGGCTAGTCAGGAACATTGCCTACAATTCTGGCTGGGAGAAGAACTTGCCCCCCCAAACTTGTCCAAAACAATCAGAGCGTCGGGAAACTCAGTCCCCGTGGCCAGTGTTGCCAGAATTCTCAGTTCCATCACGGGTACAGCTCAGTCATTAGGGCGAGAGGAGGGGAGGCGACCGTCATCTGAGCCTGTTAGTGCGTTCCAACCTGGGGCCCTCACAGCTCACCCTCACCACTCACCTTTATAATTCACCCTCACAACTCACCCTCACAACTCAGCCTCACAACTCACCCTCACAGCTCACCCTCACCACTCACCCTCACAACTCACCCTCACAACTCACCCTCACAACTCACCCTCACAACTCACCCTCACAACTCACCCTCACAACTCACCCTTACAGCTCACCCTCACAACTTCCATCATGTCCTCGTGTGTTGTACCTCAGGAGCTTCAAATCGCCCTCAAGTAACCTAACCTAATCAAGATAACTTACGTGCGTTCTATTTAATTTTCTAATACATATAAATCAAATGTAAAAAAAAAAACAACGATACGTCAGTTATAAAAAGTAATCTGTTGGATGACTCATTAAGTGTTGTTATTGGTAGTTGGCGCAGGGTGTGGTATCTTGCAATGTGATTGGTTACTGGCGGAGGATAATAAATTTCTCTGTTTGGCGCCATTAGAATGTTGCCTGCATCACTAGATTGTTCCCTACACTCTAGATTGCTGCCTGCATTCTAGACTGTTGCCTCCACTCTTAGACTGTTGCCTCCACTCTAGACTGTTGCCTCCACTCTTAGACTGTTGCCTGCACCACTAGAAACACCCACCTCACCACTGTTATTTTTTTACAATTGAAAACCAACAGTTAAACCCTACATAGAATTAAACCATCTCTATCATCTTATATAAAATAAACTAGAAAATACTACAGTTAAACCCAAGCATAGAATCAAACCATTTCTTATCCTAAATACAAAATAAACCAGAAAATACTACAGTTAAACCCAAGCATAGAATCAAACCATCTCTTATCCTAAATACAAAATAAACCAGAAAATACTAAAGTTAAAACCCAATATAACACCCACCGTACTAAACCTAAACCAGACTACATAATAACACTACCAAGTGATCATCTACAGCACACTAAACATCTACAGAACAAAACATCAGTTGATAACTTGATTCGTTTCCTCAGTTAATTGTTATAAATTCTACAGTTAAACAGCTTGGGCTCATGAGACAGACAGACAGACAGACAGACAGACAGACAGACAGACAGACAGGCAGACAGACAGACAGACAGACAGACAGACAGACAGACAGACAGACAGACAGACAGACAGACAGATAGATAGATAGATAGATAGATAGATAGATAGATAGATAGATAGATAGATAGATAGATAGATAGACATAACAATCGTAAAAAAAATAATGTTGCAATAAACGAAGAAACACCTCATGAGAAAAGCGATCAATAACATCCTATTCACCACGATCATAAAAAATACCTGAGTAACGTGTGTGACTATTTACCTCGGCATAGAGAGGTGAATGATCAATAACAACTGTCACCTTGCCTGGGAGCTCACTAGTTATGCAGAGTTGTGTGTTGTTAGGGGGGGAGGGGAAGGGGGGAGTGCTGCCTCTTGCAATAGCTTAGTTGACAACACGCGCGGGGGGCCTTCACCTGCATATAAAATCCTTCATTAAACACTATCTAGCTTCGTTAAACATTGCATATAGATATTCAGTGCTGTTAAATGATGATGTAAGATAAGGATTTGTTTTTATACTGGTTATCTGAGGTGCAATAACATATGCTTAGGATAGTCTCGAACTTCTGCCCTGCAATTTCACAGGTAGATGAAGGTGGCATAATGATTAGTTCTCTGTGTGTGTGTGTGTGTGTGTGTGTGTGTTCCTCAATACACCTTAGTTACTTTACATAATTAAGTTCAGAAGTTCAAAATCGGCATCACACTGATTTTTAGGCCTATAGACGCATTATAAACATTAGCTGCTCACACACACACACACACACACACACACACACACACCTACACACACACACACACACACACACACGCACACACACACGCACACACACACACACACACACACACACACACACACACACACACACACACACACACACACACACACACACACACACACACACACACACACCCGGCCACACAAAACCTCTTACACCCTACCACACACACACAAAACCTCTCACACCCTACCACACACACACACACACACACCCCCCTACACACACACACACACACACACACACACACACACACACACACACACACACACACACACACACACACACACACACACACACATTCTAAAAACAGTATCATTGTCTGCTTTGAACCTCTGGCTTGATAGCTTCCAGAACCTTAGTGTCAATATCGTCCAGGGTTTTTACAGTGTCATGCTGGGTTACCAACACAACCATGACCTCTTATACAACCACCCATGAAATATCTTATTGATGAGGGTAGGGGTGGGTGGTAGGGGTGGGTGGTAGGGGTGGGTGGGTGGTGATGGTGGGTGGGGGTGGGTTCCTCCTTCATATCATCTTCATCTGTGTTTGTTATTAGAAATCTCTGCAAAATAGTATCAGTGTTGCCTCCTGTGCCCCCATTCACCCTCCTTCTTCCCCTCACTCACCTGCCCTCCTTCCTCCCCATTCACCTCCTTCCCTCCCTCACCTGCCCTCCTTCCTCCCCCATTCACCTTCCTTCCCTCACTCACCTGCCCTCCTTCCTCCCCCATTCACCCTTCCTTCCCTCACTCACCTGCCCTCCTTCCTCCCCCATTCACCCTTCCTTCCCTCACTCACCTGCCCTCCTTCCTCCCCCATTCACCTTCCTTCCCTCACTCACCTGCCCTCCTTCCTCCCCCATTCACCCTCCTTCCCTCACTCACCCGTGGCTCTTAATACACACTACATACCATCAACATAGCCCAACCAACCACTGAGAACTGACAAATATCATTAATTTGTTTTATCGTTTGTAACATGATATTGCCAGCGCTACATTACCTGTCCTACGTAATCATCAACTCACAACAAACATTTCTTGATCACTCACCTGTATATGAGGACAATAATTAATAATGTTCACTACAGGTATAAACTGAAATACGTTGTTTATCCATTAAATTGGTTGAGGCAGAAATTGTTACTTTTGTTTATCATTGGAGTAAACATATGTTAGTTTGGTTAATTGTAGGAATAACTTGGTTAATATTGCTTAATAGACAATAAATTTGTTACTTTCGTTTAACAGAGATAACATTTTCATTAGTATTTAACAAAGAAATAAATTAATCTCCCACAGAAATAAATTAATCTCTCCCATTCAGAAATAAACTGTCACTAACAAGGAGCAAATCACTACCACTTAATTGACATGTTTGGGGCAAGAAGGCTGTAGGCCACAAGGTCACTTTTGGTCAAGTTTCCTATGTATTGAGACCAAAGGGGTGATCTTTAATGCACCTGTGGCTGTTTTGACTATTAGGAGAAGTAGAGTGGTGAGAGAGAGAGAGAGAGAGAGAGAGAGAGAGAGAGAGAGAGAGAGATTCGCACTAAACAATGAACCACACAGACATACACTGAACCACACATATACTAACCCAGACATACACCTCACCAGACAGACATACACACTCGCCCAGACATACACTCGCCCCACAAGGTCACCAGGAAGGGCTCCACTCAGTCAGGCGTCTCAACTCGGGACAAAAACTGGCCTCAGTGGTTCCCGTTGACTGATGTACAGAGAAAACATTCACTGTATCTGTGTCGTAATGCAGGAATTTACATAATAATCTTTTTTATATAAACAATTTGCCTTTAATGACAAGATTTATATAATTTGATAAGTTGAACGGAATATAAAGAGTGCTTGCCTTATATAAATTGCTTGTAAATAAAGTGCTTGCCTTATATATATTGCTTGTAAATAAAGTGCTTGCCTTATATAAATTGCTTGTAAATAAAGTGCTTGCCTTATATAAATTAATTTGAATATAAAAATCCATTTAATTAAGATTATATACCAAATACACTTACAGAAATTAATTAACCTAACAGACTTTAACAAATTTATATAAACATTTATTTTAAGGCAGTTAAATATAAAAAAGAATTAATGAAACTATTATGGATGATAAAAAAATAAAGAATAAACAATGAAGTAAAATAAGAGAAGCAAATAATTAAAGACAAGGTAATAAATATCAGTAAACACAAGACATAAGATAAAAGTAAATAAACAAATAAAATAGAATAAACGAGTGAATTCATGATAGGTAGACGAATAGAAATAATAAGAAAAACAAAAAAATTCCTTCACAATTGATAACAGCAACAAGAACAGAAGTAACAGCAACAAAAATGATAACAATGACAATAAATAATAATAATAATAATAATAATAATAATAATAATAATAATAATAATAATAATAATAATAATAATAATAATAATAAGATGACTAAAGAAAACGACGTGTGATCTTGTGGTTAATAGAGAAGTGATACTGGTAAACGGCAGAGGCACTGTGGCACCCTTGTTTGTACCGTGGCACTGTTCTGTACTGTGGCACTGTTCTGTACTGTGGCACTCTGTTCTGTACCGTGGCACTCTGTTCTGTACCGTGGCACTGTTCTGTACCGTGGCACTGTTCTGTACTGTGGCACTGTTCTGTACTGTGGCACTGTTCTGTACTGTGGCACTCTGTTCTGTACCGTGGCACTCTGTTCTGTACCGTGGCACCCTTGTCTGTACCGTGGGAATAAGGTGGTAAGAGAAGGTCGGGCAGGCGAGGTGCCTACACACACACTGTACTGTACGTGTTACTTTCTCCTTCGTTATATATCTATTAATTACGTTACCCTTCGTTGTGTGTCTAATGTTCGCTATAGTCACAAGGCTGTGTGGGAGTGTTTAGCCTCAACACCCAACGGAGGAACCTGTCGGCCAAGCAGGAGGACCCGGGCCCATCTATCACCATACCCGGTGTGTGCCTGCTGGTGATAACAGCAGTAAATGCCATTTGCGTAGAAACACAAAGTCTTCATCTAAACATTCCTATCTCACAGCTCCCCAAATATGTCTTGAGGGACGTGAAGGATCAAGAGACAAGACCCGGTGGTACTCGGGCTATTCAACTGATAATTTTTTTTGGTCACTCTGGAAGTTGTGGCTCGAGCGACTTATCATGTATCTCTTACTGTGCAGTAAAACATTTATCTGAATTTAGAATGGCAATCATTCCGCCAGTGTGTCGCCAGCGTGGACTGTGGTTCCTGCCAGTGTGTGTCTGCCTCCCTCTGTCTGGAGAAGGTCGCCCTGAAAACACCTTGAACATTACTCCCCGGCCATAACTCGGCTCTCATAAGTCCCTCTCTCACACCGGCAAGTTATGGGGACCACCGTGATGTTAACTAGTGTTGGTAACTACTGTAGGTGTCGAGGGAGAATATTTAGGATGATACAGGTGAGTCTTGGGTCCAACAGGTAAACAAGTCGCACAAATCTTCCAATTAACAAAGTTTAGGATCCTTGGGTAGGAGTTCCCTCAAGGCAGGGTGTACAGGTCTGGGGTCCTCACTGTACACGATAACACAAACTAATTCATCATTTCCAGACATGAAGGAGCGCTTCAGGGAGGGGGGGGGTGATGGAGGAACAGGCGGACAGTTGTCTTGAAGTGACACACAGTCTCCCACCTGTCTCTCACTTGGTAAGCGTTTGGTTTTTAGCATCTGTAAAAGTTTTTTCCTTCGTGAAAATACTAAATATATTCTTGGAATAAGTTTACAAATTTCAGGTCAGTGAGGGTGATTTTGATTTTGCCGCTTGCAGCGGCTACTTTATTGTGCACCCCACACTCATCCTGTGAGCGGTAGCGCAAAAGGATTACAGAGTAGGGTTTACAAAGGGTCATAATAATTAACCCCGGTTGTCAGGATATTATGGCACCGAAAGTTACACAGTATTTCATTTACATTATTTGTTTAGTTCTATACATAGAGGGTAACTTATTCACAAATGCGTGAGAACAGGCGTGTGAGGCAGTATGTCTGGCCTCACACTTTGTTATTCCCATTTACGTGGGAGGTATTCAAGCACATTGCGTATTTGGTTCTGTACATGAGAACTGATAAAGTTACTGAGTGCAAAAAAGTGGATACAATCTTAATATGTCGGCTATCTTGCCATTAGAGATGAAGTGTTGTGCCATTTCACACACAGTGTGCTTGGACCTGTCCCTAAAAGGTTCTATCTTCACACAGTCGAGGACGTAGTGTTCAAGTGTGTGGCCATATGTATGGCCACACACTTTACATTTAGTTTTGTTTACATCTGCTTGAGGAACATACTGCCAGAGGTACTTATATCCTAACCTTAATCTAGCGGTTACAACATCTTGTAATCTAGTGATCTTGTTACTTGCTCCATATACATGTTTCACTTGATACATCTCATCATGGTAAACTATGGATCGACTAGTGCCTGTTTGCACTTGTCTACTTGCGTCAAACTCATCAATAAGTTCTTTCCTAATTACAGTTTTAAGGGTTCTTTTTGACAGACCCAAATTGTATTCAACGGTGTCTTTGTTAGACGCGAGTTTGGCGAGGGCATCAACTCTGTCATGTTTTATGAGGCCTATGTGAGAGGGGATCCACAACAGTTTGACCCTGACACCCCGGTCAACAAGGCACGCATATTTGTGTCTGGCTTCAGAGACAAGATCGTGACAACCTGAGTCGAGGGTACCAAGGGCAAGTAGTGAGGATAGAGAGTCAGTGATGATGAGACTGTCAGTAACAGTGGTTTCAATGAATTTAATAGCTGTGAGTATGGCAACTAATTCAGTTTGTAGAGTGGATGCCCAGTTGTTAATTCTAACTCCTTTCTCAATTATATTACCGTCAGGTTGAGTCACAACAATAGCACTTCCAGCCCTCCCACAGGCGGTGTTTAGAGATCCATCAGTGTAGATGGTCTGTGTGATATTATCATCAGTCTGTAGAGTGTGTATGTGTTCAAGGGCTCTCAATTTGGCAGTGTGTTGGAGATAAATGCTTTGTATAATTAATTTTTTAGGCGGATACGTCGGTATTGTGATATCGAAGGGAACTGTCCGCCAGGGTGGCAGGAAGCGCTGTTGTGTCTCAACTTTGTACAGGTGGTCTAGTCCAAATATCTTCATATGTGTAGCTGTAGTTTGGATCCATTTAGACTCAGTAGTCCCATGGTTCATACATTCTAGCAATTTTAAGGAAACAATGTTATCAGGATCACCACGCAGAAGCCTCAGGGCTATCATGAGGTTGACTTCAATTATTCTATCTTTAACACTGGGTATACCTAGTTCTTTCCTCATATTAAGTACTTTAGTGCTCATGGGACATCCTAGGATAATTCTGAGGGCTTTATTTTGCATTTTCTCGAGCTTGTCAACGCCTTTCCCGTCACGAATGACCAGGGCTGGTGCGTGGTAATCTATCAGAGATCTTATATAGCCTAGGTACATTGTTTTAACAATTCTAATATTAGCACCATAGTGCGGGCTGTACCCCGCTACACTTCTAAGAGGTCTCAGTCTGTCAGTACATTGGCGGGTTAGCTGTTGTATGGCAGGTAGGGTACAAGGGACGGAAACACCAAGATATTTAAAAGAAGAAACATAGTCAATAGTGTTGTTACCTATCTTGAACTTGGCGGGGCCGCGTTTGCGGTTACCAGCTTGTTTGTTGAACACCTTAGTTTTGTCAGTGGAGATAATAAGACCGAGGTGTTCACAGGCTGCGTATACATGGTTCAGGGTGGTTTGCATTTCACGATGAGTTTTAGTATGTATAAGAATATCATCAGCATAGCTGATTGAGATATTGCTGGGGTTGTCTGGTATTAAATTTAATAATGCATTCATAAGAACATTGAACAAAGTGGGGCTAAGTACTCCACCTTGAGGGGTACCAAGTTGCATATCTTTAACTTCACTTTTGTAACCCTGAAACAGTGCAGCAGCCCTTCTGTTGGTTAGGTAACCACTTATCCAGTGTAACAGCCTACCTCCTATATCCATTTTGGCTAGTTCGTACAATATCAGTTGCCTATTGGCAATATCAAATGCAGCTTTTAGGTCAAGAAATGTGGTGTATCTGTGCCTTTCATCACCATGCACAGTTAGGAATGTGGTGATGCAATTATGTACACCTTTACCATGGGTGAAGCCATTTATGTTAGGAGACATGTGTTCTCTGATTCTATATGCGTACGCGCATTGTGAGTTTCTGTCCTACCTCATTCCTGAGTGGATACATCTACTGTACATGTAACTACGTTTGTGTGCCCATACAACTAAAGAGAATTGACAACTGGCCACATACCGTACGCTACAAGTCTGCCAAGAACCATCCTCTCAAAGGTTTTACACAGGCAGCTGGTTAGTGATATGGGACGAAAAGCATCAGGCTGTCCTGGTTTCGGTATTGGTACAACACTACTGCTGGTCCATGATGTGGGTAGTTGGCCCTCGGCATGACTCATATTGTACAATGCCAACAATGGATTGCCTGGCACGCGCCTTAGTAGTCTAACGATGTTGTAGGTGACTCCGTCCTCTCCAGGGGAAGTAGACCTACCCCTGGCGAGGGCGGCGTCAAGCTCCCACTCAGTATATGGAACATCACACTCATCGTGCTGTTTGCCCAGCATAAAGCTCATTCGACTTTTGCAGAGGATTTGGATGGGAGACGTGTCTACTGTTTTTACCTCTGATTATGTTTATGTCTTTCCAGGCTTTGCTGAGGGATGTGTGTTGGTTCAGGCTGTTGACATATGTCTCCCATGCATTTTGTCTGAGTTCGTTTACACGTTCCCTGACAGCAGCAAGGGAAGCTTGATACAATTGTAACATTTGAGGTGTTCTAATTTGTTTGTAATCCTTACCCACCCTCCTGACCCTAGCCCTGAGTTTTTTCAGCTCAGGGTCATTATAGCACTGCTGTTGCCTGTTCCCATTATGCTGACCACGTTTTCTCCTTTTTTTGGTGGAGGCATTGTTGGTGAAGTATGCATAAGTCCTATCTATCAGATCGTCATGGAAACTTTGGTAGTTGTCAGGCTTGTAGTCCTTGTACCAGTCATGGATGAAGTCTATGAACTGGCTTTCATGTTCTTGCTTGACTGTGATTCTACGTCTGTTGAGTTTACCACCAGTGGGGGTGTCATTGGCTACATGTATACTAGCTTGGATTGGGCTGTGGTCAGACATAAGATCAGTGACAACATCAGAGCTATGAGTTGTGTATGATAGATTAAAGCCAATACATTTGTCTAGACCCCCGCCATAGATGTGTGTTGGTTCATTATTACCTATAATTTGAACATCTTCATATGCGCTGAGAAGTGAGATAAGTCTCCTACCATTGGTGTTAGTGGTGGAGTCACCTAATTTCTTGTGTCTAGTATTCAGGTCACCCATCAGGACAGTGGGCTCAGTGTGTAAAAAGTCTGGGAGATCTGTGTACTGAAGCTGATCTGAGGGAGCATGAGTGACGGCCACCAAGTGTGTTGGTACTGGGGTAGACAGGTGTGCTGGTACTGGGGTAGACAGGTGTGTTGGTACTGGGGTAGACAGGTGTGCTGGTACTGGGGTAGACAGGTGTGTTGGTACTGGGGTAGACAGGTGTGTTGGTACTGGGGTAGACAGGTGTGTTGGTACTGGGGTAGACAGGTGTGTTGGTACGGGGGTAGACAGGTGTGTTGGTACTGGAGGAGAAAGGTGTGCTCTTTTATACACCTGTTTACACCTGTATTATTACGTTACTATACCTGTTTCTGCATTGAGAGAATCCATCGTTGTGTGGTGGCTTAAGTGAGTCAGTTAGATACGTTCTCACATCACCAGTTAGGAGGAAAATTGAACTTAAGAATCTTTGAGAATCCATCTTTGCGTGGTAGCTTAAGTGAGTCAGTTAGATACGTTCTCACATCACCAGTTAGGAGGAAAATTGAACTTAAGAATCTTTGAGAATCCATCTTTGTGTGGTAGCTTAAGTGAGTCAGTTAGATACGTTATCACATCACCAGTTAGGAGGAAAATTGAACTTAGGAACCTTTGAGAATCCATCATTGTGTGGTAGTTTAAGTGAGTCAGTTAGATACGTTCTCACATCACCAGTTAGGAGGAAAATTGAACTTAGGAACCTTTGAGAATCCATCTTTGTGTGGTATCTTAAGTGAGTGAGTTAGATACGTTCTCACATCACCAGTTAGGAGGAAAATTGAACTTAGGAACCTTTGAGAATCCATCATTGTGTGGTAGTTTAAGTGAGTCAGTTAGATACGTTCTCACATCACCAGTTAGGAGGAAAATTGAACTTAGGAACCTTTGAGAATCCATCTTTGTGTGGTATCTTAAGTGAGTGAGTTAGATACGTTCTCACATCACCAGTTAGGAGGAAAATTGAACTTAGGAACCTTTGAGAATCATAACCAAATTGATTCTTATACAAGTATTTTATAGGTAACAAAAAGAGTCGATGAGAGAGAGAGAAAGAGAGAGAGAGAAAGAGTAGTTCATTGTGACGTTAGAATCCTATGTCCATAACAACGTGAGAATCTATGCATTCCTAGACGGAGGATTGGCAAGAGGGAGGGAGGGAGGGAATGTGGGTGGATAGGGGGTGGAGGATGAATGGAAGGACAGAGGGAGGGAGGGGAGAAGGGAGGTGAGCGGAGGAGGAGGAGGAGGGAGGGTGTGTGAGAAAGTGGAGGGAGAAGGGGGAGGATGAATGATAGAGGGGAGGGGGGAGAGAAAAGGGGGAGGGTAGGAGGGAGAGAGAAGTAGGTATGCGTTGTATGTAGGACGATCAGCGCTCCCAGTGTGTGTGTGTGTGTGTGTGTGTGTGTGTGTGTGTGTGTGATTCAGTTATAAGGTTGTAATTTGGTTTATTTATAGGATTGTGAGGTTGTAAGTTGGTAAGCTGTGGGGTTGTAAATTGTCAGGTTGTGAGTGTGGTTGTTTTTCAGGTTGTGTGGTTGGGAAGTTATGAGCGTGGTTGGTTTTCAGGTTGTGTGGTTGTGAAGTTATGAGCGTGGTTGGTTTTCAGGTTGTGTGATTTGTGTGGGTTTTTTCAGGTTGTGTGGTTGTGAAGTTATGAGTTGGTTTCAGGTTGTGTGGTTTTATGAGCATGGTTGGTTTTCAGGTTGTGTGGTTGTGAAGTGAGTGTGGTTGGTTTTTCAGGTTGTGTGGTTGTGAAGTTAGTGTGTGGTTGGTTTTCAGGTTGTGTGGTTGTGAAGTTATGAGTGTGGTTTTTTCAGGTTGCGTGGTTGTGAGTGTGGTTTGTTTTCAGGTTGTGTCAGGTTTTCAGGTTGTGTGGTTGTGAAGTGAGTGTGGTTGGTTTTCAGGTTGTGAGTGTGGTTGTTTTTCAGGTTGTGTGGTTGTGAAGTTATGAGTTTCGTGGTTGTTGTTTCAGGTTGTGTGGTTGTAGTTATGGTTCTGAAGTTATGAGTGTAGGTTGGTTTTTCAGGTTGTGTGGTTGTGAAGTTATGGAGTGTGGTTGGCTTTTCAGGTTGTGAGTGTGGTTTTCAGGTTGTGTGGTTGTGAAGTTATGAGTGTGGTTGGTTTTCACGTTGTGAAGTTGTGAGCGTGGTTGTTTTTCAGGTTGTGTGGTTGTGAAGCTATGAGCGTGGTTGTTTTTCAGGTTGTGTGGTTGTAGTTTTGAGTGTGGTTGTTTTTCAGGTGTGTGGTTGTGAATGAGTGTGGTTGTTTTTCAGTTGTGTGGTTGTGAAGTTATGAGTGTGGTTGGTTTTCAGGTTGTGTGGTTGTGAAGTTATGAGCGTGGTTGGTTTTCAGGTTGTGAGTGTGGTTGTTTTTCAGGTTGTGTGGTTGTGAAGTTATGAGTGTGGTTGTTTTTCAGGTTGTGAGTGTGGTTGGTTTTCAGGTTGTGTGGTTGTGAAGTTATGAGTGTGGTTGTTTTTCAGGTTGTGTGGTTGTGAAGTTATGAGCGTGGTTGGTTTTCAGGTTGTGAGTGTGGTTGTTTTTCAGGTTGTGTGGTTGTGAAGTTATGAGTGTGGTTGGTTTTCAGGTTGTGTGGTTGTGAAGTTATGAGCGTGGTTGTTTTTCAGGTTGCTTATCTGTCAGTATCCCACCATACAGAGGTATCTTGTGAAAATCCTTTTAATGATAGTTATATTGTAGGTCAGTGTTGCTTTCACGGCCGTTTGTGTGTGTGTGTGTACATGTACGTTTGTTTGTCTATGCCTGTCTTCTGTAGTGGACGTCTCCCCTACAAACTGAGTAGCAGCCCACCACCTGCTATCACATTCCAACGTGCCGTTGCCTAGCAACGAAACTATTCACCGGCGACTTCTCGGGTTTTCCCAACATGACTCATAGCGGCTGCTGGGTATATAAGCTCTGTCTCTCCATTGAGATTAATTCTGACCATTCTTCTTGAACAAGCAACACCTCCTCCTCTGCCGCAGCCCTCGCATCTCCTCGCCTGCCTGGCGGTCCTCGCTCCCGCCAGCGAGCATGGCGACCCACCAGCTGTCCTCCTCTGAGCTTCCTCACCAACCAACTCTCATTCTGCACCTCCAGCACCAGACTGTCTTCATATAACTTATATATTATACAAGAAAACCACATTAGAGTTTCCTTCCATCCTGAGTGCTAGACTACATTAACCTCTCGACACCCCTACACTTCCTTTGTGAATGTACGTTTTTTATGTGTATGTACGTCTGTGTGTGTGTATTTCGTGTTGCAATTGCCTTTTAAGTTTATAATTTCGCACACACACACACACACACACACACACTTTTACAAACACATTAGCATATATATACTCTTACATATTATACACACGTACATGACACATACATACATACAGTACATACACTTACATATTAAGCCTACACACCCTTGACCTACATAAAGTATATGAACTGGAATTTCATCAATACTTATTACTGTTAAAAGTAGACGTGTGTGTGTGTGTGTGTGTGACGGGTTTTCTATATGTGTAGATACAAAAATAATAATAATAATAATAATAATAATAATAATAATAATAATAATAATAATAATAATAAATCAATGGTAATGAGATTTTTGCCTTAGAGAGAGAGAGAGAGAGAGAGAGAGAGAGAGAGAGAGAGAGATATCATTGGTAGGTAGGTAGAGACAGACTGGCAGAGAGAGAGGAAATGAGTGTGTGAGGAAAGGAGAGAAAGAAAGTGTGTGAAGAAAGAAGAAAAAGATAGAAGAAAGATAAATAAAGCGATTAGAGCGAAAGACAGTAGAGAGAGAGAGAGCAGCGGGGGAGAAATTGTAAATACTAGTGTAGAACAGGGTTGCCAACTCGGATTTTCAAATGTCGCTAGGCTGGTACCTAAAAGTAGCTAAATGTCGCTAAATCTTCCATGGAAAGTCGCTAGCTATTATTCCCCCCCTTCAGTAATTTGATGCAAATAATATTTTCATAATGCCGACTATAATGGACGGAGTATAAATAAAATGCATTATGTAAAAATATCATTTTTCAGATTTTCTGTGAAATGTGGCGCAAGAATATTGCATATTATCCCAGAACACTTTGATCTTTTTAACTTGAGTTCACTGCCTGCCTTGCTATCACTAAAACATACTTTACACACTTCACTTAAGTGTTCTACCACACGAATAGAACAATGTTCAGCTACAAACATGGCCAGAGTTCCCTCCACTTTTTTTGCTTCACCAAGTTTCTTGAATGGTAAAATTGTGTCTTTCTGCACTAAACGGCTCTTCTGCTTTCTTGTGTTTTTTTTTAGTGTTTTTGTGTTTTTCAATGTCGCACAACTTAGCAGACAAAGTACACTTGCAAAATTTACAAAATCCTTGTTTATTACCTCCTGGCACCTCCAGAAGCCAATTTTTGTATCTGTCATCTCTGAGCCATTCCTTCCTAAATCGCTGCGAATACTGTGGCTTACCCATTTTCTATTGGGACTATGAAGGGTTCAAATTAATAAACAGCATGCAAACAAGCAGAAACTTTCCTTGATGGTTTTTGTCAAAGCGGGTGAACAGTGTCGGGGCAACTGTATGGAGTCTATGGGTCACCCATGGTGGACGCGGATGACAAGTTTGGAACCACGCAGGCTTGATAGAATTAATTCTATAAGATGTTTTGCTAATATTCTTTAAAATTTAGCGTATTAATGAAATTCATATTGCATATCTGACAAAGAGGTAAGTTACCCAGGTGCTACAAAGGCGAAGGTAATAGACAAATAAATGACGACACGGCAACATTAGCCATGGACGGGCTGACATCAAGTGATCAGGAAATAGACGTGTCCCTCCTTCTGTACCACGACCCGTTCAAATGTATTAAACTTTTCTTATTATTTATTGTCCCTGTAACCCCGTTGCTATATATTATGGCTCGAAATTAGGAAAACTGAGTTTTCATGGACAGTCCAAAAGTATCCAGAAAGTCGCTAGATTTCTGTGGATATCTCTAGATTTGCGACAAGTCGCAAATCGCTCTAAAATGTCGCTGGAGAAAAACAAAAAGCTCTAGATCTAGCTACAAAGTCGCTAAGTTGGCAACTCTGGTGTAGAAAACAGATGTGGGGTGGGGTCTCTCTCTAACACACACACTTACCTCAGGAGGATCACCACATGGGAGGTAACACAGGAACAGCCACGCCGTATAGATTCACAAGCTTAACACAGGCTCTTCAACTCTTCACTTGATAGTCATTTGTTTCTTGATTTTTGTCCGTTATTGTATCTATAAATATGCTTTGAGTGTCATTACTTCACTGGTTAAATTTTCAAAGTCAATCTTGGATCATTTATCGATAAGGAATATATTTTTCCTCTTTGTTTCTTTTTTAATATATTTCATAAGTTTATTTTATATTTTTTCTAATAAGTGTAAAGATAAAAATAGTAATTACACTTTTGAAGCATTTATGAATTATTGACGTAAATAATTATATGTTTCTTTTATTATTCCACAACTCATCAGTTTAATAACCATTCACTTTGTTGTTTGTTGGTCTCTTAAGTTCTATATTATCTATATTCTACAGGAAACTATAGTACCTGTAGAAAAGACCTGCCATATATGTTTGGGTCACACTGGATAACAAAGCCCTCTCCGTCTGTCCCAGGCTGGAGAACGAACCCGGGACGTAGTTTGAGGGATGCGCTCGTGAATTAAAAACAGTATTGTCATCTTATCGATCCAAAGTCGCGTTGTATCGTACTGGGTCGGTTATCGTACGACTGTCCTGTTGGATTGGTTGATGAATGATCGTCGTTTCTAATCTTCTAATCTCCCAGAAAACAACTTATTGAATTTTATTGAGTTATGATTCACACTAATCTACAATGACTGACACTTACACATTAATCCACAATCACACGCACATACACATTAATCTACAATGACACACACACACATTAATCTACAATGACACAAACACACACTAATCTACAATGCCACAAATACACAGTAATCTACCAATAACAATGTTGTATTAAACCCGGGTACAGTATCAGAGGCGTGGTATAGGTGGGTGGGTAGCGCACGAGATAACACCACTCGCTTCACCACAGACACACCTGACGCACTACACACCGACGGCAGGACTGTTGCTGGACTGCTGAGCTACCCTGAGACAGTCACTCCTCCAAGACTTTCACCACTACACACACACGCATGGTTGACTCTCTCGACGTTTTCCCACCAGCCACTGTCTATTAGTTTAATCTGAAGTGCCCCGTCTACCAATTCAATTTCAATTTCAATTGTTTATTCCTTGATAGAGGAAGCGGATCCTAGTGCTGTCACTAGGTACCCCTGTACAATGACACCAGACTCATCTGGCAAGTGTGAAAAGTATATACAGTATAAATATTATAAAGGGGCTTACTAAAGCCTAAGGAAGGAAGGATATTCCTTTAACACATAATCAATATTATTTACAAAATATCTGGCCAGTATTGGGAGGATCATCGTGTCTCCAAATCAGGGTCGTAGGTAATTGGTCCAGCAGGCCTCACGGAAAGCTGATTGTGTGCGAGGGACATCTTAGAGGTGAGTGGATCAAGGGGTGCAGCTGTGGTCTTCTGTAACCTTTTGGTAGCGTTGCTCAGGGTCTGAGGGTCTCAATCTACAACAAAGTCATGCTGGTAGTAATCTGGAGCAGCAATCACGTCCCCCTTCCGCGACCCTTTCCCGTAGACGTACGAGAGGTCAGGAAGTTTACGGAGGACATCGTACCAGGTGGGCGGGGAGTCCAGGGGGATGGCTGCTTCCCGAGCTTCTCTCTGTTTGCGGCGGATTTGGGTCCTAATCTGTAAGAGTGTTCGAGGAACAACGTAGTCAGGTGTGGCCTTGTTGCAGCCAGTCTTGGCAAGGCCATCTGCTGCCTCATTCCCCAAGATACCGACATGACTAGGTATCCATAGGAATGTCACAGGACGGCCTGCATCCTGAAGTGTGGATGTTAACCCTCGTATTCGGAGGCCCCGTCTACCTTCACTTATATAGTACTGGTTTAGTCTATACTTTCAAACATAATATTTCTTTACGGAGTTTTAGTGTAAATATTTTGATATGTTTTGTCAGTTATTTTATATTTATAGTTATTAGGATTTTGAATAGAATGTGATTATTAAGGGGTTTGTTTGTTCCTAATGTAATCAATATAATGATAAAAAAAGGTACAGAGAGAGAGAGAGAGAGAGAGAGAGAGAGAGAGAGTCAGCGCCATCTATGAATCCTATAAGTGGGTCTTCCCCAGTCCTTCCTCCCAGTCCTGTCACCCTTATAATCTTGTATCCTGGTGACCAATGGCAGTAAGGAATAAAAAGTTAATTATTGGTGTTAATGGATAATTAAACCTCATGCATTTGTGAGTTAGTTATTCTTGTTAGGTTAATGTTAGAGAGGTGAATTGCTGTTAATGATCAGTTGTAAGTTATGGGAGGGAGTCAATATCTACACCACTGTCACCATTTGTATGGGAGCAAATTGCTTCTTATTTTTATTTTTATTTATTTATTATTTTTTCTTTATACGTATTTGTGTTTTTTTCTACTGGTTTGTTTTACTTTCTACTTCATCTTCTCTTAAGTATATATTTCTTTATTTATTTAATTCCTCTGTTATCTGTTTCTTAGTTATTTTACTTCTTGCACAGATAATTAATCGTCATCCTCTTACACAGGTGGTAGCTTGGATAGGTCTGGGGCACGATGATTCATTTGTATCTCAAGAACAAAGGTAAATACTGTAGTAGAATGATATTGGACACCTTGTAGTGGATTTCTCCCCTACAAACGCTGTTTGTCGCTGAGTAGCCGACCCCACGAATTCCCCAGTGTATGCCTCGTGGTCTAGGTCAACCAGCGCCGCCCACGGAGCGGGGGTCAACTACTAAGCCACGCCAACCCCCACTATTTAAGACCTGACCTCGTGGTGACCTGCCTCTTTTCTACCTACACCAACCAGCCAGCAACACCTCCTCCTCCTCCGCCTGCCTGGCGGTCCTCGCTCCCGCTGGCGAGCATGGCGACCCACAAGCTGGTCCTCCTCTGAGCATCCTCACCAACCAACTCTCTTCTTCTAGCTACAGCAGCAGCAAGCTACACCACCTCCTCCGCCGCTGCCTTGCGGCATTCTCTCCCGCCAGCGAGCATGGCGACCCACAAGCTGTCCTCCTCTGAGCACCCTCACCAACCAGCTCTCTCTACATCACGCTTGTAACCATGCTGCCTTCCCAGCACCAAGCTGCATTGTACACCCAATACAACCTGCATACAGAGAGCACATTGTGAGTTTCCTTTCTCCATTCCATCCTGAGTGAACACCAAATATCTCATACCCCACAAATGGTGACCCCCTGAGATTAACACTCACACAGGATGGAGGAGAAACAGATCACGCTCCCAATCGTCAAGCAACATGGAATACTGGCTTATCCACCCAGAAGCAGCTCTCATCGGCTCTACAGCTACTGTCTCTACACCGCAGGTTAGACACCCTAGAGCAGCTCTGCTACTCTAAGCAGACAGCCGCTCCTCTTCCGACCCCAGCACACCCGTCCTGCCTCAAACACCGCCCCCGGCCCAGTATAAGGGCCTGGGCTGCCACCATTTTATAAGGGAATGTGTCAGTAACAATTCCTTTTACTCTCATACTTATTACCATTGGTAGCGTGACGAGAGGAGGCTCGTGGGTATA